>NW_026712177.1:0-57702 GCF_030504385.1 Musca domestica | reverse complement strand
TATCTCTTTTCTAGGCATGAATTATTGAATAATTTTAAATGCCCATAACTCCTTAAATATTGAGTTTTCGGCGTTTTTAACTATTATTTAGGTTCACCTTTGCTAGGCATGAATTATTGATATTTTAAAATGGCATAACTCCTTAAATATTGATGTTTTCGGCGTTTTTTAGCTATTATTTTGTGATCACTTTTCTAGGCACGAATTATTGAATAATGTAAAAGGCCATAACTCCTCAAATATTGAGTTTTCGGCGTTTTTTAGCTATTATTTGTGATCACTTTTCTAGGCAATAAATTATGAATAATTTAAAATAGCCATAACTCCTTAAAGATTGAGTTTTCGGCGTTTTTAGCTATTATTTGTGATCACTTTTTAGGCATGGAATTATTGAATATTTTTAAATGGATATAACTCCTTAAATATGAGTTTTTCTGCGTTTTTAGCTATTATTTGTGATCACTTTTCTAGGCATGAAATATTGAATATTTTAAAATGGCCAAAACTCCTTAAATATTGAGGGTTTTCCGTTGCGTTTTTAGCTATTATTTGTGATCACTTTTCTAGCACGAATTATTGAATATTTTAAAATGGCTATAACTCCTTAAATATGAGTATTCGGCGTTTTTTAGCTATTATTTGTGATCACTTTTCTTAGGCATGAATTATTGAATAATTTAAAATGGCCATAACTCCTTAAATATTGAGTTTTCGGCATTTTTAGCTATTATTTGTGATCACTTTTCTAGGCATAAATTATTGAATAATTTAAAATAGCCATAACTCCTTAAAGATTGAGTTTTCCGGCGTTTTTAGCTATTATTTGGGATCACTTTTCTAGGCATGAATTATTGAATAATTTAAAATGGCCATAACTCCTTAAATATTGAGTTTTCGGCGTTTTTAGCTATTATTTGTGACCACTTTTCTAGGCATGAATTATTGAATATTTTTAAATTGATATAACTCCTTAAATATTGAGTTTTCGGCGTTTTTAGCTATTATTTGTGATCACTTTTCTAGGCATGAAATATTGAATATTTTAAATGGCCACAAACTCCTTAAATATTGAGTTTTCGGCGTTTTTAGCTATTATTTGTGATCACTTTTCTAGGCATGAATTATTCAATATTTTTAAAATGGCCATAACTCCTTAAATATTGAGTTTTCGGCGTTTTTAGCTATTATTTGTGATCGCCTTTCTAGGCATGAATTATTGAATAATTTAAAATGGCCATAACTCCTTAATATTGAGCTTTCGGCTTTTTTAGCTATTATTTGTGATCACTTTTCTAGGTTTGAATTATTGATTATTTTAAAATGGCCATAACTCCTTAAATATTGAGTTTTTTTGTTTTTAGCTATTATTTGTGATCACTTTTCTAGGCATGAATTATTGAATAATTTAAAATGGCCATAACTCCTTAAATATTGAGTTTTCGGCGTTTTTAGCTATTATTTATGATCACTTTTCTAGGTTGAATTATTGATTATTTTAAAATGGCCATAACTCCTTAATATTGAGGTTTTGGCGTTTTTAGCTATTATTTGTTATCACTTTTCTAGGCATGAATTATTGAATAATTTAAAATGGCTGTAACTCCTTAAATATTGAGTTTTCGGCGTTTTTAGCTATTATTTGTGATCACTAGGAATGAATTATTGAATAATTTAAAATGGCCATAACTCCTTAAATATTGAGCTTTCGGCTTTTTTAGCTATTATTTGTGATCACTTTTCTAGGCATGAATTATTGAATATTTTAAAATGGCCATAACTCCTTAAATATTGAGTTTTCGGCGTTTTTAGCTATTATTTGTGATCACTTTTCTAGGTTTGAATTATTGATTATTTGAAATGGCCATAACTCCTTAAATATTGAGGTTTTGGCGTTTTTAGCTATTATTTGTTATCTCTTTCTAGGCATGAATTATTGAATAATTTTAAATGCCCATAACTCCTTAATATTGAGTTTTCGGCGTTTTTAACTATTATTTAGTTCACTTTGCTAGGCATGAATTATTGAATATTTAAAATGGCCATAACTCCTTAAATATTGAGTTTTCGGCGTTTTTAGCTATTATTTGTGATCACTTTTCTAGGCATAAATTATTGAATAATTTAAAATAGCCATAACTCCTTAAAGATTGAGTTTTCGGCGTTTTTAGCTATTATTTGTGATCACTTTTCTAGGCATGAATTATTGAATATTTAAAATGGCCATAACTCCTTAAATATTGAGTTTTCGGCGTTTTTAGCTATTATTTGTGATCACTTTTCTAGGCATGAATTATTGAATATTTTAAATGGATATAACTCCTTAAATATTGAGTTTTCTGCGTTTTTAGCTATTATTTGTGATCACTTTTCTAGGCATGAAATATTGAATATTTTAAAATGGCCACAACTCCTTAAATATTGAGTTTTCGGCGTTTTTAGCTATTATTTGTGATCACTTTTCTAGGCATGAATTATTCAATATTTTAAAATGGCCATAACTCCTTAAATATTGAGTTTTCGGCGTTTTTAGCTATTATTTGTGATCGCTTTTCTAGGCATGAATTATTGAATAATTTAAAATGGCCATAACTCCTTAAATATTGAGTTTTCGGCGTTTTTAGCTATTATTGTGATCACTTTTCTAGGTTTGAATTATTGAATATTTTAAAATGGCCATAACTCCTTAAATATTGAGTTTTCGACGTTTTTAGCTATTATTTGTGATCACTTTTCTAGGCATGAATTGTTGAATAATTTAAAATGGCCATAACTCCTTAATATTGAGTTTTTTTGTTTTTTAGCTATTATTTGTGATCACTTTTCTAGGCATGAATTATTGAATAATTTAAAATGGACATAACTCCTTAAATATTGAGTTTTCGGTGTTTTTAGCTATTATTTATGATCACTTTTCTAGGTTTGAATTATTGATTATTTTAAAAATGGCCATAACTCCTTAAATATTGAGGTTTTGGCGTTTTTAGCTATTATTTATGATCACTTTTCTAGGTTTGAATTATTGATTATTTTAAATGGCCATAACTCCTTAAATATTGAGGTTTTGGCGTTTTTAGCTATTATTTGTTATCACTTTTCTAGGCATGAATTATTGAATAATTTAAAATGGCTATAACTCCTTAAATATTGAGTTTTCGGCGTTTTTAGCTATTATTTGTGATCACTTTTCTAGGAATGAATTATTGAATAATTTAAAATGGCCATAACTCCTTAAATATTGATCTTTCGGCTTTTTTAGCTATTATTTGTGATCACTTTTCTAGGCATGAATTATTGAATATTTTAAAATGGTCATAACTCCTTAACTATTCAGTTCTCGACGTTTTTAGCTCATATTTGTGATCACTTTTCTAGGTTCGAATTATTGATTATTTTAAAATGGGCCATAACTCCTTAAATATTGAGGTTTTGGCGTTTTTAGCTATTATTTGTTATCTCTTTTCTAGGCATGAATTATTGAATAATTTTAAATGTCCATAACTCCTTAAATATTGAGTTTTCGGCGTTTTTAACTATTATTTAGGTTCACTTGCTAGGCATGAATTATTGAATATTTTAAATGGCCATAACTCCTTAAATATTGAGTTTTCGGCGTTTTTTAGCTATTATTTGTGATCACTTTTCTAGGCACGAATTATTGAATAATGTAAAATGGCCATAACTCCTCAAATATTGAGTTTTCGGCGTTTTTAGCTATTATTTGTGATCACTTTTCTAGGCATAAATTATTGAATAATTTAAAATAGCCATAACTCCTTAAATATTGAGTTTTCGGCGTTTTTAGCTATTATTTGTGATCACTTTTCTAGGCATGAATTATTGAATATTTTTAAATGGATATAACTCCTTAAATATTGAGTTTTCTGCGTTTTTAGCTATTATTTGTGATCACTTTTCTAGGCATGAAATATTGAATATTTTAAAATGGCCACAACTCCTTAAATATTGAGTTTTCGGCGTTTTTAGCTATTATTTGTGATCACTTTCTAGGCATGAATTATTCAATATTTTAAAATGGCCATAACTCCTTAAAAATTGAGTTTTCGGCGTTTTTAGCTATTATTTGTGATCGCTTTTCTAGACATGAATTATTGAATATTTTAAAATGGCCATAACTCCTTAAATATTGAGTTTTCGAAGTTTTTAGCTATTATTTGTGATCACTTTTCTAGGTTTGAATTATTGAATATTTTAAAATGGCCATAACTCCTTAAATATTGAGTTTTCGACGTTTTTAGCTATTATTTGTGATCACTTTTCTAGGCATGAATTATTGAATAATTTAAAATGGCCATAACTCCTTAAATATTGAGTTTTTTTTGTTTTTAGCTATTATTTGTGATCACTTTTCTAGGCATGAATTATTGAATAATTAAAATGGCCATAACTCCTTAAATATTGAGTTTTCGGCGTTTTAGCTATTATTTATGATCACTTTTCTAGGTTTGAATTATTGATTATTTTAAAATGGCCATAACTCCTTAAATATTGAGGTTTTGGCGTTTTAGCTATTATTTGTTATCACTTTTCTAGGCATGAATTATTGAATAATTTAAAATGGCTATAGCTCCTTAAATATTGAGTTTTCGGCGTTTTTAGCTATTATTTGTGATCACTTTTCTAGGAATGAATTATTGAATAATTTAAAATGGCCATAACTCCTTAAATATTGAGCTTTCGGCTTTTTTAGCTATTATTTGTGATCACTTTTCTAGGCATGAATTATGAATATTTAAAATGGCCATAACTCCTTAAATATTGAGTTTTCGGCGTTTTTAGCTATTATTTGTGATCACTTTTCTAGGCATGAATTATTGAATATTTTAAAATGGTCATAACTCCTTAAATATTGAGTTCTCGACGTTTTTAGCTCATATTTGTGATCACTTTTCTAGGCATGAATTATTGAATATTTTAAAATGGCCATAACTCCTCAAATATTGAGTTTTCGGCGTTTTTAGCTATTATTTGTGATCACTTTTCTAGACATGAATTATTGAATATTTTAAAATGGCCATAACTCCTTAAGTATTGAGTTTTCGGCGTTTTTAGCTATTATTTATGATCACTTTCTAGGTTTGAATTATTGAATATTTTAAAATGGCCATAACTCCTTAAATATTGAGTTTTTTTTGTTTTTAGCTATTATTTGTGATCTCTTTTCTAGGCATGAATTATTGAATAATTTAAAATGGCCATAACTCCTTAAATATTGAGTTTTCGGCGTTTTTAGCTATTATTTATGATCACTTTTCTAGGCATGAATTATTGAATAATTTAAAATGGCCATAACTTCTTAAATATTGAGGTTTTGGCGTTTTTAGCTATTATTTGTTATCATTTTTCTAGGCATGAATTATTGAATAATTTAAATGGCTATAACTCCTTAAATATTGAGTTTTCGGCGTTTTTAGCTATTATTTGTGATCACTTTTCTAGGCATGAATTATTGAATAATTTAAAATGGCCATAACTCCTTAAATATTGAGTTTTCGGCCTTTTTAGCTATTATTTGTGATCACATTTCTAGGCATGAAATATTGAATATCTTAAATGGCCATAACTCCTTAAATATTGAGTTTTCGGCGTTTTTAGCTATTATTTGTGATCACTTTTCTAGGTTTGAATTATTGAATATTTTAAAATGGCCATAACTCCTTAAATATTGAGTTCTCGACGTTTTTAGCTATTATTTGTGATCACTTTTCTAGGCATGAATTATTGAATATTTTAAAATGACCATAACTCCTCAAATATTGAGTTTTCGGCGTTTTTAGCTATTATTTGTGATCACTTTTCTAGACATGAATTATTGAATATTTTAAAATGGTCATAACTCCTTAAATATTGAGTTTTCGGCGTTTTTAGCTATTATTTGTGATCACTTTTCTAGGAATGAATTATTGAATAATTTAAAATGCCCATAACACCTTAAATATTGAGTTTTCGGCGTTTTTAACTATTATTTAGGTTCACTTTGCTAGGCATGCATTTTTGAATATTTTAAAATGACCATAACTCCTTAAATATTGAGTTTTCGGCGTTTTTAGCTATTTTTTGTGATCACTTTTCTAGGCATGAATTATTGAATAATTTAAAATGGCCATAACTCCTTAAATATTGAGTATTCGGCGTTTTTGCTATTATTTGTGATCACTTTTCTAGGCATGAATTAAAGAATATTTTAAAATGGCCATAACTTCTTAAATATTGAGTTTTCGGCATTTTTAGCTATTATTTGTAATCACTTTTCTAGGCATGAATTATTGAATAATTTAAAATGCCCATAACTCCTTAAATATTTAGTTTTCGGCGTTTTTAACTATTATTTAGGTTCACTGTGCTAGGCATGAATTATTAAATATTTTAAAATGGCCATAACTCCTTAATATTGAGTTTTTGGCGTTTTTAGCTATTATTTGTGATCACTTTTCTAGGCATGAATTATTGAATAATTTAAAATGGAAAAAAAATTTATTAAATAGGTATAGATAAGTCGACTATCGACTAAAATATAAATCAAGCGAAATGTCAATATTATCGATTATTATTATCGGCTTTCGATTGTTAGTTGAATCAAAAGCTATCAATCCAGGGAGAATGACATTAACCCGTCAATGATCAGGGCAACGTAGCGCCAGTGAGTACGGGTTTTGGCATAGGCAGTCCTTTTTAAAATTTTATAATTTTTCCGGCAACAAATCAAAGTGAAACACCAGCTTATTTTCACTATCTAATACAAAGCTATAAAAAGGATAATGTGGATGGCAGAGCTTTTGTTGATCTTGACTTTTTGGTGGGTGCTTGCTTTCAATATTCTCAACCAAAGTTAACTACTCACTACCACCACATTACCTGTTTTAACTTTGGCCAAAGAATGCTTTTCAACAAATACTTATAAAATTAATCAATAAAAAACGAATTATTATATTCAGCCATGAATAATTTCTAAGTCATGTACATTGGAAAAATATTTAATTGAGATTTGGTAAGCCAAGCAAATTGTTTACAAAAGAACAAGCCATGGTAGAATTACAAGGTAACCCTTTCAGGCCAGCTGGTATCAATTTGATATGTCAAAAAATTGTTGTAATTTGAATTCGCCTTCATTTACACATAAAATTGAAAATTGTTTCATGATTTCAAACTTTAACAATGCTATTGATAGAAATCGAGATTTTACGTTTTTATAGAGTATGAGGAAAAAGTGTATATTCAACATATGGTAGGCATAGGTAATATGGAGATCCAAAATTCGTGGATATTTTCGAATAAGTGAAACAGGGAATCAATTTCATGTAGGAAATAAACCGATACATGGAATTTCATCATCTTATGTGTATGGATATTCTACTATGTTATACACTATAGGGCTTCAAAAGTGAAAGGTGAATGATTCCAAAGCATATTTGATTGGTTTGGGGAACAAAACATTGGCAATTTTTGGGGTGTGATTAAATATTGGTATTTCTACCATGGAACAAGCTTTAAATTTCCTTATATGGATTGTCTGAACACTTAAGAAAAGAATCACCAAAACGTATTAATCATATGGATAGGTTTTGAAAAAGAAAACGATTTTTATAGGAAACTATATTTTATTCCAATAAAATGTTCATATTATAAAACTGTCTAATAACATACTACAACTATGTCTTACACCCGAATAAATAACATATTGTCGTTTCTGAAACAAATTCCACCAAAAATAGAAGCAATTTGTTATGGTACTGAAAGTAAAAACGTAAAAGACCTAATTTCCATATTCATAGCTTGTCTACAATTTCATCTGAAGGACTAATGCAAAACATTTGCTCCAGTTAAGTACCGCGGCAGGCATGGTATATGTAATATTGTACTTTTAATTCCTGGGCAAAACGGACGAAATCTACGCTCCAACATTTTAGTTACTTATGTTTCTCAGATCTGAATACAATGCGATTAATGAATCCTAAAATATTTCTCTCAAACGAAACAACACCATGGAGTAATTTCTAAAACAAATTACGGCAGAAAACTCGGAGCTTTTTGTTCGGAGCTCTAAATGCGACAGCGTTAAACCCCTACTTTCAATATCCGAATCTTGTCCACCATTTCATTTAATTAACAAAAGCTAAACTCTACCTTAAATTGGCTACTGCAGCAAGGATGTTATATGCATTATTATATTTATAATTCCTGGGCAAATCTGAGCGGAGTTCACCACCAATATTTAAGTTACTGATATATCTCAGATCAAAATACATTGCAATTAAGTAAATCCAAAACCCTTCAATACTTTTTTGCGAGTCATAAATTGCATCTGAAAAACTAAAATTGGTATTTTGTAATATTTTACACAACAAAATTCTAGTTGCTAAACTCTACCTTAAAATTGGCTACTGCAGTAAGCATGTTATATACATTATTATCTTTGGAATTCCTGGGCAAATCTGGGCGGAGTTCACCCACCAACATTTAAGTTACTAAGATTTTTCGGATCAAAATACATTGCAATTAAGTAAATCTAAAACCCTTCAGTACTGTTTTGCGAGCCATAAATTGCATTTGAAAAAAAATAAAACTGGTATTTTGTAATATTTTACACAACAAAATTCTAGTTGCCAAAACATTTTGGCGTCAGAATAGGAACTAATTAACATCGTAACCCATAATATCTAAAATCCATGCACTTTGTCTTTTCGCGAAAACAAATAGTATGTTATAATTGAAATAAATTAATAGCGGGGTCGACTCGACATTTGATTACGCTAATTACCATCACCCAAAGAACACTATGTGCAAACCATTCTGCAAACAAAAAATGTGTCGCGAAAAATCATATGCATTCTTGATTTAGGCCCGACTCAGGAAAACATTTTATACCATGACGTAATTGAAAAAACAATGTTTTATTCCTTTCTGTGATTACAATTTCGCTATCATTTACCCATAGCGATAAACATACATACACATATACACATGAATACACATATAATTAGTGGCGTCTCTGGAAATCCACAAATATCCGTCGTACTAAAATCCACTAATATTCTATCAACAATTTCCACAGATTTTGGGGCGTATGCCTAAGCCTACATTTTTTACAAATTCTAGATATCAGCAAATTGTTTTTTCCTCCACGAACCCTACTTAACTTGGCTGACCAAAAGCAATAGTTTCTTAATTACTTACACTGATATTTGTCCTCCACGAAATCTGCGTTTTATCAAATTTTTATTGATAATATTTTGTAGCTAAAAGTGGACAAAGCACAGGAAGTATCTTAAAATTTACTGTGACTGCATCGCAACACAATAATTTTTTGTTGTAAAAGACTCAAACAACTAGGAAAAAATTTATTAAATAGGGATAGATAAGTCGACTATCGACTAAAATATAAATCAAGCGAAATGTCAATATTATCGATTATTATTATCGGCTTTCGATTGTTAGTTGAATCAAAAGCTATCAATCCAGGAAGAATGACATTAACCCGTCAATGATCAGGGCAACGTAGCGCCAGTGAGTACGGGTTTTGGCATAGGCAGTCCTTTTTAAAATTTTATAATTTTTCCGGCAACAAATCAAAGTGAAACACCAGCTCATTTTCACTATCTAATACAAAGCTATAAAAAGGATAATGTGGATGGCAGCTTTTGTTGAACTTGACTTTTTGGTGGGTGCTTGCTTCCAATATTCTCAACCAAAGTTAACTACTCACTACCACCACATTACCTGTTTTAACTTTGGCCAAAGAATGCTTTTCAACAAATACTTATAAAATTAATCAATAAAAAACGAATTATTATATTCAGCCATGAATAATTTCTAAGTCATGTACATTGGAAAAATATTTAATTGAGATTTGGTAAGCCAAGCAAATTGTTTACAAAAGAACAAGCCATGGTAGAATTACAAGGTAACCCTTTCGGGCCAGCTGGTATCAATTTGATATGTCAAAAAATTGTTGTAATTTGAATTCGCCTTCATTTACACATAAATTGAAAATTGTTTCATGATTGCAAACTTTAACAATGCTATTGATAGAAAATCGAGATTTTACGTTTTTATAGAGTATGAGGAAAAAGTGTATATTCAACATATGGTAGGCATAGGTAATATGGAGATCCAAAATTCGTGGATATTTTCGAATAAGTGAAACAGGGAATCAATTTCATGTAGGAAATAAACCGATACATGGAATTTCATCATCTTATGTGTACGGATTTTCAACTATGTTATACACTATAGGGCTTCAAAAGCGAAAGGTGAATGATTCCAAAGCATATTTGATTGGTTTGGGGAACAAAACATTGGCAATTTTTGGGGTGTGATTAAATATTGAAATAATTTTTTTATTTCAAATTGTTCGAATGTATTAAAGTTATCTATATATAAAAGATTTCCTGTCCGCTATGCATTTCATAGCTGAGCAAATAATATGCGTGGAGTCAGCCCCCTGTATCTTCTGCAATCTTTGGTCCAAATCTTAAGTAAGCCTGAGGAGTAAATATACCCTAAAGTATCTTTTAGGTAGCATGTCACTACAGCGAGAAAGCTGACGATGTAGCAAAAGAAAAAAGGGTACACCCCACCAGAACCACCACAAAACCTAATTTTAAAGCATCAAAACTAATTTTCCGGATATTTTCTTGTAAAGAACATTATCGCTGTTGAATATGAAATCAACGTTGGAATTTTTATTTACAAAACTTAGGTCTATAAGCTTAATAGAACCCAAATCAACGTTGCCAACGTTACCAAGACTGCAGGCTGTGTAAGCATGATGAAGAGATAACAACGATTGGACATCTATTATCGCAAATGTCCTTCGTTGGCGCGCTGGAGACTGCGATCACTCCATTTCCAGTCTCTGTGATTTTCAAAAATGTTGTATTGAACGTGCTATAATCAAACCAAGATGCAGCGGCGTCAGCATTACTTTCAGTCGATGTTGGAAGTTTTGAATAATTGCTTTTGTAATAGAAAAAATGACAACAATTTTGAAAATTTTTAATTCAATATTTTGATTGGAAAAATAATTTGCCCCAAATTTTGTACTTCAAATCAATTCGCCCTGACTACAACTTTGACATATCAAGTTTCCAAAAAAGTTGCTTTGTTGTAATTTTCGCCTATGTTGCTACCTGGTATTTCTACCATGGAACAAGCTTTAAATTTCTTTATATGGATTGTCTGAGCACTTAAGAAAAGAATCACCAAAACGTATTAATCATATGGATAGGTTTTGAAAAAGAAAACGATTTTTATAGGAAACTATATTTTATTCCAATAAAATGTTCATATTATAAAACTGTCTAATAACATACTACAACTATGTCTTACACCCGAATAAATAACATATTGTCGTTTCTGAAACAAATTCCACCAAAAATAGAAGCAATTTGTTATGGTACTGAAAGTAAAAACGAAACAACACCATGGAGTAATTTCTAAAACAAATTACGGCAGAAAACTCGGAGCTTTTTGTTCGGAGCTCTAAATGCGACAGCGTTAAACCCCTACTTTCAATATCCGAATCTTGTCTACCATTTCATTTAATTAACAAACGCTAAACTCTACCTTAAATTGGCTACTGCAGCAAGGATGTTATATGCATTATTATATTTATAATTCCTGGGCAAATCTGAGCGGAGTTCACCACCAACATTTAAGTTACTGATATATATTTTTTTTTTTTTTAATTGTTTAATTTATTGAATCTTTCATATATTTAATGAAAATAACAATAAGGTTTCATATCTTATATACTAATGTTTTTATAGGGAGGTTGTCAATACAATCACCACATATTTTTTTCATGCTTTAATTATTATTGTTTTTTTTATAATGTAGATGTGTGTTTTTTTGTGGGCTTGTGGATACAGTTATATCCGTGAATTGATTGGATAGGTAGTTAAGATTAGTTTAGATACAGATATATCTAAGTGAATCGCGGACTACAGAAATAGTCTTACGGATATAATGTTGCTTTGTTTAGATACAGTTATATCTAATCATCCCGCGGACTACAGTAATAGTCTTATCGATTTCTTCACTAATCTTCCCGCGGACTACAGTAATAGTCTTTTCGATTTCTTCACAGAAGCAGCTTCCAATTTAGCATACTACTACCTGTAGATGTATAAAAGTGGGCGACGTTCAATTGTCCAGACAAGAGCTGAAAATAATGAGAGCGTAAGACAAAAAAATAAACTATATGATAGAAAGAGTGTCACGTCTGCGCAGTCTATCGTGGCCTCCGAATAGTAGGAGTTGGCGGGCCAAGTTATTTGGGTGCTCGGATAGTTTGTTTAAGTACTTGCGGCAAAGCTTCTTTATTTCTTCTTCAACAGTAGGTATATTTAGGTCCTTGTGGATGTTTGCGTTCCTTATGTACCATGGTGCTCCTGTAATAGATCGAAGAATATTCGACTGTCTTCTTTGTAGTTTTCTTACGTTAGAGGCACTAGCTGTACCCCAGAGCTGTATGCCATACGTCCAAATTGGCTTTATTATAGTCTTATATAATAGGACTTTATATTCTAATTTAATAGAAGAATGTATACCAATTAACCACTCAAGATTGGCTTTTTTAGTTTAATTTGTGTGATTTTTGCATCGATGTGTTGCTTCCATGTAAGTCTTCGGTCCAGGTGCATTCCGAGATATTTTACGGTATCTTTCTGTGGGACTTGAGTATTAAAGATTTTTATCGTGGGGCAAAGTTCAAGTCTTAGAGCAAAAGTAACATGTATGCACTTGCTAGCATTTACCGATATTCTCCATTTTGTCAGCCAATTTTCGAGAAGATATACATGGTATTGTAGTTTTTCCGACGCAATCAGAGGATCCTTGTGTATGCTAATGAAAGCAGTATCATCAGCAAACGTTGAGGTTAGAGTTTCATTGGTTGTGGGCATATCGGCAGTAAATAACACGTACAGAATTGGTCCTAAGATACTACCCTGTGGGACGCCAGCCAATATTTTTCTCGAATTTGAAAGTATGTCTTTCGATTTAACAACAAACGTACGATTTGACAAATAACTACAAAAAAGTTTATGAGTGTTTTTAGGTAGAGTTTCACAAATTTTGTATAGAATTCCAAGATGCCAGACTCTGTCAAACGCTTGGGAAATGTCTATAAATAGCCCCGAGCAGTACTCCTTCCTTTCGAATGCCATTCTAATGTTTGTGACTATGCGGTGCACTTGCTCAATAGTACTGTGGTTCTTACGGAAGCCGAATTGGTGGTCGGGGATAATACTGCTATTTGTAATATGGGGAGTTAACTTCCTTAGTAAAGTTGTTTCGAACAGCTTTGAGAGTATAGATAGAAGACTGATGGGTCTATACGATTTTACCTGCGTTGGATCTTTTCCAGGTTTCGGAATCATTACTATTTCAGATTCTTTCCATACAGACGGGAAGTACCCTACTCGAAGAATGCTGTTAAATATAAATAACAATAATTTAACGGCCGGTGTTGGTAATTTCTTGAGCATGTTTGGAGTAATTCTATCTTTACCCGGGGATTTTTTTAGTTTTATCGAGGCTATAGAACTTTCAATTTCTTTTAGAGAAAATCGTATTGGATTCGGAACAATGTCGTCAATTAAAGGTTGAACAACTGTCGATGGTCCGGGATTTGGGGTAAATACAGATTCAAGATGTTCGGCAAATGCAAATGCAAAACAGATTCGAATTTTATCTATTTTTGTTTTAAAACTATTTGCATAATCATAGATTGATTTCTCAAAATATCTTGCATCATGCTTTGCATACTTGTCATAAAAGAATTCATGGTGACGATTAGTTTTTCGATAGATGATTCTATATTTGAATTTTTATAGTTGGGTGAGTCATTTCTCAAAGTATCAGAATATAAGTATTGCATATTCTGTGAGGGGAGATTGTAATTAGGAGCGGTGGTTTCATTCCTCTTGTTTAGCTCGGGGAACTCAGCTGTTTTGATATTAAATTGTGGATTTTCCCGTACCCGGTAGCTTGTAGGCTTTTTTGTGGCTAAGCTAGATTTTGTTAAGTGGATATATACAGGACATCCTCTGTAGTTTGCAGTATGATTTCCACCGCAATTGCTGCACTTTTTGACGCTTGGGTCAGTTTTGGGATGTGGACATTCCGATGATTTGTGGAGATCACCACAAGTAACACAAACCGATAGCAATTTACAATACGTTTTGGTATGCCCATACTCTTGGCAGTTTGTACATTGAGGTTGGCCTTTTCTTTTTTGAGGTTCTTCAATTTTCACACCGCGATTACAAAGAAGCCTAAGGCTATAAATTGGATGATATTGTCCCTTTTTCTTTAGTTGCGAAGATTCGTATGTTAGTTCTACTTTAAACATAGGTTGCGGAATTTTATCTTTATTGAAAATGTTGATGATAGACTTTGTTTCCAATCCTTCTGCTGTGAGAGCATCTTTTATGTCCTCTATGGGTGTAGAACTATGAAGGCCTTTAATGACGACGACTAGTCCTTTTGAGCTCTTAATCTGATAGGTGTAATAATTCTTCTTCTCAGAATCCAGAGCACGAACTAGGTCCTTATAATGCGACTCAGTATAGGTTTGTATTTTCGTCTCTTGTAGATTTCCTCTCTTAAGAGATACCACGTGAAAATTAGGTTTACCCAATATTTGGGAGAGTTTGTTCACAAGATTGTTTGTAGTTTCTTCGCGAAGATATAGTGGGGGAGGTTTTTGGGATCTAACCGGTTGTATCATTTCATCAGTCTCGTTATTCGAGCCGAGAATTGAGAATCTGTTGTTGCGGTCATTGTTTATAGACTTTGGGGTTTTAGCTTTTGGTTCCTTGGTTGGAGTTCTAGAACTAGCCTTACGCTTTGTTACTAAGACATATCGGTCCATGCCTGGAGGAACTATGTTTTGCTTCTTGTTTTTTTCAAGAGACGCATGCTTACTTGAAGCGATAGTTTCTTGATGTACAATCGCATCGTGTGATAGCATCTTTATAGAATTTATTTTGGGCGTGTTTACATTGTTTTGTTTATATGACATTTCTGTTGTTTCGTTGGGAGTAGTCTCACCTGGCAAGTTTTTGTCATGAAAAACTCTCGGCGATGCCGATTTAGAACGGCTTTGGGGTTTAGCTGTAAGATACCAGCTTTCGTGGCGTTTTGGCGCGGTTGAGCTGAAATCTGTCGACGTCAACTTAAGGTATACGTTTTGCCCGTTCTCACTTACATTTCTGATCAAAATACATTGCAATTAAGTAAATCCAAAACCCTTCAATACTTTTTTGCGAGATATAAATTGCATCTGAAAAACTAAAATTGGTATTTTGTAATATTTTACACAACAAAATTCTAGTTGCTAAACTCTACCTTAAAATTGGCTACTGCAGTAAGCATGTTATATACATTATTATCTTTGGAATTCCTGGGCAAATCTGGGCGGAGTTCACCCACCAACATTTAAGTTACTAAGATTTTTCGGATCAAAATACATTGCAATTAAGTAAACATAAAACCCTTCAGTACTGTTTTGCGAGCCATAAATTGCATTTGAAAAAAAAATAAAACTGGTATTTTGTAATATTTTACACAACAAAATTCTAGTTGCCAAAACATTTTGGCGTCAGAATAGGAACTAATTAACATCGTAACCCATAATATCTAAAATCCATGCACTTTATCTTTTCGCGAAAACAAATAGTATGTTATAATTGAAATAAATTAATAGCCCGCGAATGGGGGTAGGGCAGGGTCGACTCGACATTTGATTACGCTAATTACCATCACCCAAAGAACACTATGTGCAAACCATTCTGCTTAAATATTGAGTTTTCGGCGTTTTTAGCTATTATTTGTGATCACTTTTCTAGGTTTGAATTATTGAATATTTTAAAATGGCCATAACTCCTTAAATATTGAGTTTTCTGCATTTCTAGCTATTATTTGTGATCACTTTTCTAGGCATGAATTATTGAATATTTTAAATTGGCCATAACTCCTCAAATATTGAGTTTTCGGCGTTTTTAGCTATTATTTGTGATCACTTTTCTAGACATGAATTATTGAATAATTTAAAATGGCCATAACTCCTTAAATATTGAGTTTTCGGCGTTTTTAGCTATTATTTGTGATCACTTTTCTAGGCATGAATTATTGAATAATTTAAAATGCCCATAACTCCTTAAATATTGAGTTTTCGGCGTTTTTAACTATTATTTAGGTTCATTTTGCTAGGCATGAATTATTGAATATTTTAAAATGGCCATAAATCCTTAAATATTGAGTTTTCGGCGTTTTTAGCTATTATTTGTGATCACTTTTCTAGGCATGAATTATTGAATAATTTAAAATGGCTATAACTCCTTAAATATTGAGTTTTCGTCGTTTTTAGCTATTATTTGTGATCACTTTTCTAGGCATAAATTATTGAATAATTTAAAATGGCCATAACTCCTTAAATATTGAGTTTTCGGCGTTTTTAGCTATTATTTGTGATCACTTTTCTAGGCATGAATTATTAAATATTTTAAAATGGCCATAACTCCTTAAATATTGAGTTTTCAGCGTTTTTAGCTATTATTTGTGATCACTTTTCTAGGCATGAATTATTGAATATTTTAAAATGGTCATAACTCCTTAAATATTGAGTTTTCGGCGTTTTTAGCTATTATTTGTGATCACTTTTCTAGGCATGAAATATTGAATATTTTAAAATGGCATTACTCCTTAAATATTGAGTTTTCGGCGTTTTTAGCTATTATTTGTGATCACTTTTCTAGGCATGAATTATTGAATATTTTAAAATAGCCATAACTCCTTAAATATTAAGTTTTCGGCGTTTCTAGCTATTATTTGTGATCACTTTTCTAGGCATGAATTATTGAATATTTTAATATGGCCATAACTCCTTAAATATCGAGTTTTCTGCGTTTTTAGCTATTATTTGTGATCACTTTTCTACGCATGAATTATTGAATAATTTAAAATGACCATAACTCCTTAAATATTTAGTTTTCGGCGTTTTTAGCTATTATTTAGAATAACTTTTCTAGGCATGAATTATTGAATATTTTAAAATGACCATAACTCCTTAAATATTGAGTTTTCGGCGTTTTTTGCTATTATTTGTGATCACTTTTCTAGGCATGAATTATTGAATATATTAAAATGACCATAACTCCCTAAATATTGAGTTTTCGGCGTTTTTAGCTATTATTTGTGATCACTTTTCTAGGCATGAATTATTGAATATTTTAAATGGCCATAACTCCTTAAATATTGAGTTTTCGGCGTTTTTAGCTATTATTTGTGATCACTTTTTCTAGGCATGAATTATTGAATATTTTAAAATGGCCATAACTCCCTAAATATTGAGTTTTCGGCGTTTTTAGCTATTATTTGTGATCACTTTTCTAGGCATGAATTATTGAATATTTAAAATGGCCATAACTCCTTAAATATTGAGTTTTCGGCGTTTTTAGCTATTATTTGTGATCTCTTTTCTAGGTTTGAATTATTGAATATTTTAAAATGGCCATAACTCCTTAAATATTGAGTTTTCGGCGTTTTTAGCTATTATTTGTGATCACTTTTGTAGGCATGAATTATTGAATAATTTAAAATGGCCATAACTCCTTAAATATTGATTTTTCGGCGTTTTTTGCTATTATTTGTGATCACTTTTCTAAGCATGTATTATTGAATATTTTAAAATGTCTATATCTCCTTAAATATTGAGTTTTCGGCGTTTTTAGCTATTATTTGTGATCACTTTTCTAGGTATGAATTATTGAATATTTTAAATGGCCATAACTCCTTAAATATTGAGTTTTCGGCGTTTTTAGCTATTATTTGTGATCACTTTTCTAGGCATGAAATATTGAATATTTTAAAATGGCCATAACTCCTTAAATATTGAGTTTTCGGCGTTTTTAGCTATTATTTGTGATCACTTTTCTAGGCATGAATTATTGAATATTTTAAAATGGCCATAACTCCTTAAATATTGAGTTTTCGGCGTTTTTAGCTATTATTTGTGATCACTTTTGTAGGCATGAATTATTGAATAATTTAAAATGGCCATAACTCCTTAAATATTGATTTTTCGGCGTTTTTTAGCTATTATTTGTGATCACTTTTCTAGCATGTATTATTGAATATTTTAAAATGTCTATATCTCCTTAAATATTGAGTTTTCGGCGTTTTTAGCTATTATTTGTGATCACTTTTCTAGGTAATGAATTATTGAATATTTTAAATGGCCATAACTCCTTAAATATTGAGTTTTCGGCGTTTTTAGCTATTATTTGTGATCACTTTTCTAGGCATGAAATATTGAATATTTTAAAATGGCCATAACTCCTTAAATATCGAGTTTTCTGCGTTTTTAGCTATTATTATTGGTGATCACTTTTCTACGCATGAATTATTGAATAATTTAAAATGGCCATAACTCCTTAAATATTGAGTTTTCGGCGTTTTTAGCTATTATTTGTGATCACTGTTTCTAGGCATGAATTATTGAATATTTAAAATGGCCATAACTCCTTAAATATTGAGTTTTCGGCGTTTTTAGCTATTATTTGTGATTCACTTTTCTAGGCATGAATTATTGAATATTTAAAATGGCCATAACTCCTTAAATATTGAGTTTCGGCGTTTTTAGCTATTATTTGTGATCACTTTTCTAGGCATGAATTATTGAATATTTTAAAATGGCCATAACTCCTTAAATATTGAGTTTTCGGCGTTTTTAGCTATTATTTGTGATCACTTTCTAGGCATGAATTATTGAATATTTAAAATGGCCATAACTCCTTAAATATTGAGTTTTCGGCGTTTTTAGCTATTATTTGTGATCACTTTTCTAGGCATGAATTATTGAATATTTTAAAATGGCCTTAAATATTGAGTTTTCTATTATTTGTGATCACTTTTCTAGGCATGAATTATTGAATTTTTAAATGGCCATAACTCCTTAAATATTGAGTTTTCGGCGTTTTTAGCTATTATTTGTGATCACTTTTCTAGGCATGAATTATTGAATATTTTAAATGGCCATAACTCCTTAAATATTGAGTTTTCGGCGTTTTTAGCTATTATTTGTGATCACTTTTCTAGGCATGAATTATTGAATATTTTAAAATGGCCATAACTCCTTAAATATTGAGTTTTCGGCGTTTTTAGCTATTATTTGTGATCACTTTTCTAGGCATGAATTATTGAATATTTTAAAATGGCCATAACTCCTTAAATATTGAGTTTTCGGCGTTTTTAGCTATTATTTGTGATCACTTTTCTAGGCATGAATTATTGAATATTTTAAAATGGCCATAACTCCTTAAATATTGAGTTTTCGGCGTTTTTAGCTATTATTTGTGATCACTTTTCTAGGCATGAAATTATTGAATATTTTAAAATGGCCATAACTCCTTAAATATTGAGTTTTCGGCGTTTTAGCTATTATTTGTGATCACTTTTCTAGGCATGAATTATTGAATATTTTAAAATGGCCATAACTCCTTAAATAGTGAGTTTCGGCGTTTTTAGCTATTATTGTGATCACTTTTCTAGGCATGAATTATTGAATATTTTAAATGGCCATAACTCCTTAAATATTGAGTTTTCGGCGTTTTAGCTATTATTTGTGATCACTTTTCTACGGCATGAATTATTGAATATTTAAAATGGCCATAACTCCTTAAATATTGAGTTTTCGGCGTTTTAGCTATTATTTGTGATCACTTTCTAGGGCATGAATTATTGAATATTTAAAATGGCCATAACTCCTTAAATATTGAGTTTTCGGCGTTTTTAGCTATTATTTGTGATCACTTTTCTAGGCATGAATTATTGAATATTTTAAAATGGCCATAACTCCTTAAATATTGAGTTTCGGCGTTTTTAGCTATTATTTGTGATCACTTTTCTAGGCATGAATTATTGAATATTTTAAAATGGCCATAACTCCTTAAATATTGAGTTTTCGGCGTTTTTAGCTATTATTGTGATCACTTTTCTAGGCATGAATTATTGAATAATTTAAAATGACCATAACTCCTTAAATATTGAGTTTTCGGCGTTTTAGCTATTATTTGTGATCACTTTTCTAGGCATGAATTATTGAATATTTAAAATGGCCATAACTCCTTAAATATTGAGTTTTCGGCGTTTTTAGCTATTATTTGTGATCACTTTTCTAGGCATGAATTATTGAATAATTTAAAATGACCATAACTCCTTAAATATTGAGTTTTCGGCGTTTTTAGCTATTATTTGTGATCACTTTTCTAGGCATGAATTATTGAATATTTTAAAATGGCCATAACTCCTTAAATATTGAGTTTCGGCGTTTTTAGCTATTATTTGTGATCACTTTTCTAGGCATGAATTATTGAATATTTTAAAATGGCCATAACTCCTTAAATATTGAGTTTTCGGCGTTTTTAGCTATTATTTGTGATCACTTTTCTAGGCATGAATTATTGAATATTTTAAAATGACCATAACTCCTTAAATATTGAGTTTTCGGCGTTTTTAGCTATTATTTGTGATCACTTTTCTAGGCATGAATTATTGAATATTTTAAAATGGCCATAACTCCTTAAATATTGAGTTTTCGGCGTTTTTAGCTATTATTTGTGATCACTTTTCTAGGCATGAATTATTGAATATTTAAAATGGCCATAACTCCTTAAATATTGAGTTTTCGGCGTTTTTAGCTATTATTTGTGATCACTTTTCTAGGCATGAATTATTGAATATTTTAAAATGGCCATAACTCCTTAAATATTGAGTTTTCGGCGTTTTTAGCTATTATTTAGAATAACTTTTATAGGCATGAATTATTGAATATTTTAAAATGGCCATAACTCCTTAAATATTGAGTTTTCGGCGTTTTTAGCTATTATTTGTGATCACTTTTCTAGGCATGAATTATTGAATATTTTAAAATTGGCCATAACTCCTTAA
Organism: Musca domestica; assembly: GCF_030504385.1. Classification (NCBI taxonomy): domain Eukaryota; kingdom Metazoa; phylum Arthropoda; class Insecta; order Diptera; family Muscidae; genus Musca; species Musca domestica. The sequence continues at coordinate 36,729 of NW_026712177.1, read as the reverse complement.
TATTGAGTTTTCGGCGTTTTTAGCTATTATTTGTGATCACTTTTCTAGGCATGAATATTGAATATTTTAAAATGGCCATAACTCCTTAAATATTGAGTTTTCGGCGTTTTAAGCTATTATTGTGATCACTTTTCTAGGCATGAATTATTGAATATTTTAAAATAGCCATAACTCTTTAAATATTAAGTTTTCGGCGTTTTTAGCTATTATTTGTGATCACTTTTCTAGGCATGAATTATTGAATATTTTAAAATGGCCATAACTCCTTAAGTATTGAGTTTTCGGCGTTTTTAGCTATTATTTGCGATCACTTTTCTAAGCATGTATTATTGAATATTTTAAAATGTCCATAACTCCTTAAATATTGAGTTTTCGGCGTTTTTAGCTATTATTTGTGATCACTTTTCTAGGCATGAATTATTGAATATTTTAAAATGGCCATAACTCCTTAAATATTGAGTTTTCGGCGTTTTTAGCTATTATTTGTGATCACTTTTCTAGGCATGAATTATTGAATATTTTAAAATGGCCATAACTCCTTAAATATTGAGTTTTCGGCGTTTTTAGCTATTATTTGTGATCACTTTTCTAGGCATGAATTATTGAATATTTTAAATGGCCATAACTCCTTAAATATTGAGTTTTCGGCGTTTTTAGCTATTATTTGTGATCACTTTTCTAGGCATGAATTATTGAATATTTTAAAATGGCCATAACTCCTTAAATATTGAGTTTTCGGCGTTTTTAGCTATTATTTGTGATCACTTTCTAGGCATGAATTATTGAATATTTAAAATGGCCATAACTCCTTAAATATTGAGTTTTCGGCGTTTTTAGCTATTATTTGTGATCACTTTTCTAGGCATGAATTATTGAATATTTAAAATGGCCATAACTCCTTAAATATTGAGTTTCGGCGTTTTTAGCTATTATTTGTGATCACTTTTCTAGGCATGAATTATTGAATATTTAAAATGGCCATAACTCCTTAAATATTGAGTTTTCGGCGTTTTTAGCTATTATTTGTGATCACTTTTCTAGGCATGAATTATTGAATAATTTAAAATGGCCATAACTCCTTAAATATTGAGTTTCGGCGTTTTTAGCTATTATTTGTGATCACTTTTCTAGGCATGAATTATTGAATATTTTAAAATGGCCATAACTCCTTAAATATTGAGTTTTCGGCGTTTTTAGCTATTATTTGTGATCACTTTTCTAGGCATGAATTATTGAATATTTTAAAATGGCCATAACTCCTTAAATATTGAGTTTTCGGCGTTTTTTAGCTATTATTTGTGATCACTTTTCTAGGCATGAATTATTGAATATTTTAAAATGGCCATAACTCCTTAAATATTGAGTTTTCGGCGTTTTTAGCTATTATTTGTGATCACTTTTCTAGGCATGAATTATTGAATATTTTAAAATGACCATAACTCCTTAAATATTGAGTTTTCGGCGTTTTTAGCTATTATTTGTGATCACTTTTCTAGGCATGAATTATTGAATATTTTAAAATGGACATAACTCCTTAAATATTGAGTTTTCGGCGTTTTTAGCTATTATTTGTGATCACTTTTCTAGGCATGAATTATTGAATATTTTAAAATGGCCATAACTCCTTAAATATTGAGTTTTCGGCGTTTTTAGCTATTATTGTGATCACTTTCTAGGCATGAATTATTGAATATTTAAAATGGCCATAACTCCTTAAATATTGAGTTTTCGGCGTTTTTAGCTATTATTTGTGATCACTTTTCTAGGCATGAATTATTGAATATTTAAAATGGCCATAACTCCTTAAATATTGAGTTTTCGGCGTTTTTAGCTATTATTTGTGATCACTTTTCTAGGCATGAATTATTGAATATTTTAAAATGGCCATAACTCCTTAAATATTGAGTTTTCGGCGTTTTTAGCTATTATTTGTGATCACTTTTCTAGGCATGAATTATTGAATATTTTAAAATGGCCATAACTCCTTAAATATTGAGTTTTCGGCGTTTTTAGCTATTATTTGTGATCACTTTTCTAGGCATGAATTATTGAATATTTTAAAATGGCCATAACTCCTTAAATATTGAGTTTTCGGCGTTTTTAGCTATTATTTGTGATCACTTTCTAGGCATGAATTATTGAATATTTTAAAATGGCCATAACTCCTTAAATATTGAGTTTTCGGCGTTTTTAGCTATTATTTGTGATCACTTTTCTAGGCATGAATTATTGAATATTTAAAATGGCCATAACTCCTTAAATATTGAGTTTTCGGCGTTTTTAGCTATTATTTGTGATCACTTTTCTAGGCATGAATTATTGAATATTTTAAAATGGCCATAACTCCTTAAATATTGAGTTTTCGGCGTTTTTAGCTATTATTTGTGATCACTTTTCTAGGCATGAATTATTGAATATTTTAAAATGGCCATAACTCCTTAAATATTGAGTTTTCGGCGTTTTTAGCTATTATTTGTGATCACTTTTCTAGGCATGAATTATTGAATATTTAAAATGGCCATAACTCCTTAAATATTGAGTTTTCGGCGTTTTTAGCTATTATTTGTGATCACTTTTCTAGGCATGAATTATTGAATAATTTAAAATGGCCATAACTCCTTAAATATTGAGTTTTCGGCGTTTTTAGCTATTATTTGTGATCACTTTTCTAGGCATGAATTATTGAATATTTAAAATGGCCATAACTCCTTAAATATTGAGTTTTCGGCGTTTTTAGCTATTATTTGTGATCACTTTTCTAGGCATGAATTATTGAATATTTTAAAATGCCATAACTCCTTAAATATTGAGTTTTCGGCGTTTTTAGCTATTATTTGTGATCACTTTTCTAGGCATGAATTATTGAATATTTTAAATGGCCATAACTCCTTAAATATTGAGTTTTCGGCGTTTTTAGCTATTATTTGTGATCACTTTTCTAGGCATTGAATTATTGAATATTTTAAAATGGCCATAACTCCTTAAATATTGAGTTTTCGGCGTTTTTAGCTATTATTTGTGATCACTTTTCTAGGTATGAATTATTGAATATTTTAAAATGGCCATAACTCCTTAAATATTGAGTTTTCGGCGTTTTAGCTATTATTTGTGATCACTTTTCTAGGCATGAATTATTGAATATTTAAAATGGCCATAACTCCTTAAATATTGAGTTTTCGGCGTTTTTAGCTATTATTTGTGATCACTTTTCTAGGCATGAATTATTGAATATTTTAAAATGGCCATAACTCCTTAAATATTGAGTTTTCGGCGTTTTTAGCTATTATTTGTGATCACTTTTCTAGGCATGAATTATTGAATATTTTAAAATGGCCATAACTCCTTAAATATTGAGTTTTCGGCGTTTTAGCCATTATTTGTGATCACTTTTCTAGGCATGAATTATTGAATATTTAAAATGGCCATAACTCCTTAAATATTGAGTTTTCGGCGTTTTAGCTATTATTTGTGATCACTTTTCTAGGCATGAATTATTGAATATTTAAAATGGCCATAACTCCTTAAATATTGAGTTTTCGGCGTTTTTAGCTATTATTTGTGATCACTTTTCTAGGCATGAATTATTGAATATTTAAAATGGCCATAACTCCTTAAATATTGAGTTTTCGGCGTTTTTAGCTATTATTTGTGATCACTTTTCTAGGCATGAATTATTGAATATTTTAAAATGGCCATAACTCCTTAAATATTGAGTTTTCGGCGTTTTTAGCTATTATTTGTGATCACTTTTCTAGGCATGAATTATTGAATATTTTAAATGGCCATAACTCCTTAAATATTGAGTTTTCGGCGTTTTAGCTATTATTTGTGATCACTTTTCTAGGCATGAATTATTGAATATTTAAAATGGCCATAACTCCTTAAATATTGAGTTTTCGGCGTTTTAGCTATTATTTGTGATCACTTTTCTAGGCATGAATTATTGAATATTTAAAATGGCCATAACTCCTTAAATATTGAGTTTTCGGCGTTTTTAGCTATTATTTGTGATCACTTTTCTAGGCATGAATTATTGAATATTTAAAATGGCCATAACTCCTTAAATATTGAGTTTTCGGCGTTTTAGCTATTATTTGTGATCACTTTTCTAGGCATGAATTATTGAATATTTAAAATGGCCATAACTCCTTAAATATTGAGTTTTCGGCGTTTTTAGCTATTATTTGTGATCACTTTTCTAGGCATGAATTATTGAATATTTAAAATGGCCATAACTCCTTAAATATTGAGTTTTCGGCGTTTTTAGCTATTATTTGTGATCACTTTTCTAGGCATGAATTATTGAATATTTAAAATGGCCATAACTCCTTAAATATTGAGTTTTCGGCGTTTTTAGCTATTATTTGTGATCACTTTTCTAGGCATGAATTATTGAATATTTTAAAATGGCCATAACTCCTTAAATATTGAGTTTTCGGCGTTTTTAGCTATTATTTGTGATCACTTTTCTAGGCATGAATTATTGAATATTTAAAATGGCCATAACTCCTTAAATATTGAGTTTTCGGCGTTTTTAGCTATTATTTGTGATCACTTTTCTAGGCATGAATTATTGAATATTTAAAATGGCCATAACTCCTTAAATATTGAGTTTTCGGCGTTTTTAGCTATTATTTGTGATCACTTTTCTAGGCATGAATTATTGAATATTTAAAATGGCCATAACTCCTTAAATATTGAGTTTTCGGCGTTTTAGCTATTATTTGTGATCACTTTTCTAGGCATGAATTATTGAATATTTTAAAATGGCCATAACTCCTTAAATATTGAGTTTTCGGCGTTTTAGCTATTATTTGTGATCACTTTTCTAGGCATGAATTATTGAATATTTAAAATGGCCATAACTCCTTAAATATTGAGTTTTCGGCGTTTTTAGCTATTATTTGTGATCACTTTTCTAGGCATGAATTATTGAATATTTAAAATGGCCATAACTCCTTAAATATTGAGTTTTCGGCGTTTTTAGCTATTATTTGTGATCACTTTTCTAGGCATGAATTATTGAATATTTAAAATGGCCATAACTCCTTAAATATTGAGTTTTCGGCGTTTTTAGCTATTATTTGTGATCACTTTTCTAGGCATGAATTATTGAATATTTAAAATGGCCATAACTCCTTAAATATTGAGTTTTCGGCGTTTTTAGCTATTATTTGTGATCACTTTTCTAGGCATGAATTATTGAATATTTAAAATGGCCATAACTCCTTATTATTTGTGATCACTTTTCTAGGCATGAATTATTGAATATTTTAAAATGGCCATAACTCCTTAAATATTGAGTTTTCGGCGTTTTTAGCTATTATTTGTGATCACTTTTCTAGGCATGAATTATTGAATATTTTAAAATGGCCATAACTCCTTAAATATTGAGTTTTCGGCGTTTTTAGCTATTATTTGTGATCACTTTTCTAGGCATGAATTATTGAATATTTAAAATGGCCATAACTCCTTAAATATTGAGTTTCGGCGTTTTTAGCTATTATTTGTGATCACTTTTCTAGGCATGAATTATTGAATATTTAAAATGGCCATAACTCCTTAAATATTGAGTTTTCGGCGTTTTTAGCTATTATTTGTGATCACTTTTCTAGGCATGAATTATTGAATATTTAAAATGGCCATAACTCCTTAAATATTGATTTTCGGCGTTTTTAGCTATTATTTGTGATCACTTTTCTAGGCATGAATTATTGAATATTTAAATGGCCATAACTCCTTAAATATTGAGTTTTCGGCGTTTTTAGCTATTATTTGTGATCACTTTTCTAGGCATGAATTATTGAATATTTAAAATGGCCATAACTCCTTAAATATTGAGTTTTCGGCGTTTTTAGCTATTATTTGTGATCACTTTTCTAGGCATGAATTATTGAATATTGTAAAATGGCCATAACTCCTTAAATATTGAGTTTTCGGCGTTTTTAGCTATTATTTGTGATCACTTTTCTAGGCATGAATTATTGAATATTTTAAAATGGCCATAACTCCTTAAATATTGAGTTTTCGGCGTTTTTAGCTATTATTTGTGATCACTTTTCTAGGCATGAATTATTGAATATTTTAAAATGGCCATAACTCCTTAAATATTGAGTTTTCGGCGTTTTTAGCTATTATTTGTGATCACTTTTCTAGGCATGAATTATTGAATATTTAAAATGGCCATAACTCCTTAAATATTGAGTTTTCGGCGTTTTTAGCTATTATTTGTGATCACTTTTCTAGGCATGAATTATTGAATATTTTAAAATGGCCATAACTCCTTAAATATTGAGTTTTCGGCGTTTTTAGCTATTATTTGTGATCACTTTTCTAGGCATGAATTATTGAATATTTTAAAATGGCCATAACTCCTTAAATATTGAGTTTTCGGCGTTTTTAGCTATTATTTGTGATCACTTTTCTAGGCATGAATTATTGAATATTTTAAAATGGCCATAACTCCTTAAATATTGAGTTTTCGGCGTTTTTAGCTATTATTTGTGATCACTTTTCTAGGCATGAATTATTGAATATTTTAAAATGGCCATAACTCCTTAAATATTGAGTTTTCGGCGTTTTTAGCTATTATTTGTGATCACTTTTCTAGGCATGAATTATTGAATATTTAAAATGGCCATAACTCCTTAAATATTGAGTTTTCGGCGTTTTTAGCTATTATTTGTGATCACTTTTCTAGGCATGATTATTGAATATTTAAAATGGCCATAACTCCTTAAATATTGAGTTTTCGGCGTTTTTAGCTATTATTTGTGATCACTTTTCTAGGCATGAATTATTGAATATTTTAAAATGGCCATAACTCCTTAAATATTGAGTTTTCGGCGTTTTAGCTATTATTTGTGATCACTTTTCTAGGCATGAATTATTGAATATTTAAAATGGCCATAACTCCTTAAATATTGAGTTTTCGGCGTTTTAGCTATTATTTGTGATCACTTTTCTAGGCATGAATTATTGAATATTTTAAAATGGCCATAACTCCTTAAATATTGAGTTTTCGGCGTTTTTAGCTATTATTTGTGATCACTTTTCTAGGCATGAATTATTGAATATTTTAAAATGGCCATAACTCCTTAAATATTGAGTTTTCGGCGTTTTTAGCTATTATTTGTGATCACTTTTCTAGGCGATGAATTATTGAATATTTTAAAATGGCCATAACTCCTTAAATATTGAGTTTTCGGCGTTTTTAGCTATTATTTGTGATCACTTTTCTAGGCATGAATTATTGAATAATTTTAAAATTGGCCATAACTCCTTAAATATTGAGTTTCGGCGTTTTTAGCTATTATTTGTGATCACTTTTCTAGGCATGAATTATTGATATTTTAAAATGGCCATAACTCCTTAAATATTGAGTTTCGGCGTTTTTAGCTATTATTTGTGATCACTTTTCTAGGCAGAATTATTGAATATTTAAAATGGGCATAACTCCTTAAATATTGAGTTTTCGGCGTTTTTAGCTATTATTTGTGATCACTTTTCTAGGCATGAATTATTGAATATTTAAAATGGCCATAACTCCTAAATATTGAGTTTTCGGCGTTTTTAGCTATTATTTGTGATCACTTTTCTAGGCATGAATTATTGAATATTTAAAATGGCCATAACTCCTTAAATATTGAGTTTTCGGCGTTTTTAGCTATTATTTGTGATCACTTTTCTAGGCATGAATTATTGAATATTGTAAATGGCCATAACTCCTAAATATTGAGTTTTCGCGTTTTTAGCTATTATTTGTGATCACTTTTCTAGGCATGAATTATTGAATATTTAAAATGGCCATAACTCCTTAAATATTGAGTTTTCGGCGTTTTTAGCTATTATTTGTGATCACTTTTCTAGGCATGAATTATTGAATATTTTAAAATGGCCATAACTCCTTAAATATTGAGTTTTCGGCGTTTTAGCTATTATTTGTGATCACTTTTCTAGGCATTGAATTATTGAATATTTAAAATGGCCATAACTCCTTAAATATTGAGTTTTCGGCGTTTTTAGCTATTATTTGTGATCACTTTTCTAGGCATGAATTATTGAATATTTTAAAATGGCCATAACTCCTTAAATATTGAGTTTTCGGCGTTTTAGCTATTATTTGTGATCACTTTTCTAGGCATGAATTATTGAATATTTTAAAATGGCCATAACTCCTTAAATATTGAGTTTTCGGCGTTTTTAGCTATTATTTGTGATCACTTTTCTAGGCATGAATTATTGAATATTTAAAATGGCCATAACTCCTTAAATATTGAGTTTTCGGCGTTTTTAGCTATTATTTGTGATCACTTTTCTAGGCATGAATTATTGAATATTTAAAATGGCCATAACTCCTTAAATATTGAGTTTTCGGCGTTTTTAGCTATTATTTGTGATCACTTTTCTAGGCATGAATTATTGAATATTTAAAATGGCCATAACTCCTTAAATATTGAGTTTTCGGCGTTTTTAGCTATTATTTGTGATCACTTTTCTAGGCATGAATTATTGAATAATTTAAATTGGCCATAACTCCTTAAATATTGAGTTTTCGGCGTTTTTAGCTATTATTTGTGATCACTTTTCTAGGCATGAATTATTGAATATTTAAAATGGCCATAACTCCTTAATATTGAGTTTTCGGCGTTTTTAGCTATTATTTGTGATCACTTTTCTAGGCATGAATTATTGAATATTTTAAAATGGCCATAACTCCTTAAATATTGAGTTTTCGGCGTTTTTAGCTATTATTTGTGATCACTTTTCTAGGCATGAATTATTGAATATTTAAAATGCCATAACTCCTTAAATATTGAGTTTTCGGCGTTTTAGCTATTATTTGTGATCACTTTTCTAGGCATGAATTATTGAATATTTTAAAATGGCCATAACTCCTTAATATTGAGTTTTCGGCGTTTTTAGCTATTATTTGTGATCACTTTTCTAGGCATGAATTATTGAATATGTTAAAATGGCCATAACTCCTTAAATATTGAGTTTTCGGCGTTTTTAGCTATTATTTGTGATCACTTTTCTAGGCATGAATTATTGAATATTTAAAATGGCCATAACTCCTTAAATATTGAGTTTTCGGCGTTTTTAGCTATTATTTTGATCACTTTTCTAGGCATGAATTATTGAATATTTTAAATGGCCATAACTCCTTAAATATTGAGTTTTCGGCGTTTTTAGCTATTATTTGTGATCACTTTCTAGGCATGAATTATTGAATATTTTAAAATGGCCATAACTCCTTAAATATTGAGTTTTCGGCGTTTTAGCTATTATTTGTGATCACTTTTCTAGGCATGATTATTGAATATTTTAAAATGGCCATAACTCCTTAAATATTAGTTTTCGACGTTTTTAGCTATTATTTGTGATCACTTTTCTAGGCATGAATTATTGAATATTTTAAAATGGACATAACTCCTTAAATATTGAGTTTTCGGGCAGTTTTAGCTATTATTTGTGATCACTTTTCTAGGCATGAATTATTGAATATTTAAAATGGCCATAACTCCTTAAATATTGAGTTTTCGGCGTTTTTAGCTATTATTTGTGATCACTTTTCTAGGCATGAATTATTGAATATTTTAAAATGGCCATAACTTCCTTAAATATTGAGTTTTCGGCGTTTTAGCTATTATTTGTGATCACTTTCTAGGCATGAATTATTGAATATTTTAAAATGGCCATAACTCCTTAAATATTGAGTTTTCGGCGTTTTAAGCTATTATTTGTGATCACTTTCTAGGCATGAATTATTGAATATTTTAAATGGCCATAACTCCTTAAATATTGAGTTTTCGGCGTTTTTAGCTATTATTTGTGATCACTTTTCTAGGCATGAATTATTGAATATTTTAAAAATGGCCATAACTCCTTAAATATTGAGTTTTCGGCGTTTTTAGCTATTATTTGTGATCACTTTTCTAGGCTTGAATTATTGAATATTTTAAAATGGCCATAACTCCTTAAATATTGAGTTTTCGGCGTTTTAGCTATTATTTGTGATCACTTTTCTAGGCATGAATTATTGAATATTTTAAAATGGACATAACTCCTTAAATATTGAGTTTTCGGCGTTTTAGCTATTATTTGTGATCACTTTCTAGGCATGAATTATTGAATATTTAAAATGGCCATAACTCCTTAAATATTGAGTTTTCGGCGTTTTTAGCTATTATTTGTGATCACTTTTCTAGGCATGAATTATTGAATATTTTAAATGGCCATAACTCCTTAATATTGAGTTTTCGGCGTTTTAGCTATTATTTGTGATCACTTTTCTAGGCATGAATTATTGAATAATTTAAAATGGCCATAACTCCTTAAATATTGAGTTTTCGGCGTTTTTAGCTATTATTGTGATCACTTTTCTAGGCATGAATTATTGAATATTTTAAAATGGCCATAACTCCTTAAATATTGAGTTTTCGGTCGTTTTTAGCTATTATTGTGATCACTTTTCTAGGCATTGAATTATTGAATATTTAAAATGGCCATAACTCCTTAAATATTGAGTTTTCGGCGTTTTTAGCTATTATTTGTGATCACTTTTCTAGGCATGAATTATTGAATACTTTAAAATGGCCATAACTCCTTAAATATTGAGTTTCGGCGTTTTTAGCTATTATTTGTGATCACTTTTCTAGGCATGAATTATTGAATATTTAAAATGGCCATAACTCCTTAAATATTGAGTTTTCGGCGTTTTTAGCTATTATTTGTGATCACTTTTCTAGGCATGAATTATTGAATATTTTAAAATGGCCATAACTCCTTAAATATTGAGTTTTCGGCGTTTTTAGCTATTATTTGTGATCACTTTTCTAGGCATGAATTATTGAATATTTTAAAATGGCCATAACTCCTTAAATATTGAGTTTCGGCGTTTTTAGCTATTATTTGTGATCACTTTTCTAGGCATGAATTATTGAATATTTAAAATGGCCATAACTCCCTTAAATATTGAGTTTTCGGCGTTTTTAGCTATTATTTGTGATCACTTTTCTAGGCATGAATTATTGAATATTTTAAAATGGCCATAACTCCTTAAATATTGAGTTTTCGGCGTTTTTAGCTATTATTTGTGATCACTTTTCTAGGCATGAATTATTGAATATTTAAAATGGCCATAACTCCTTAAATATTGAGTTTTCGGCGTTTTTAGCTATTATTTGTGATCACTTTTCTAGGCATGAATTATTGAATATTTAAATGGCCATAACTCCTTAATATTGAGTTTTCGGCGTTTTTAGCTATTATTTGTGATCACTTTCTAGGCATGAATTATTGAATATTTTAAAATGGCCATAACTCCTTAAATATTGAGTTTTCGGCGTTTTTAGCTATTATTTGTGATCACTTTTCTAGGCATGAATTATTGAATATTTTAAAATGGCCATAACTCCTTAAATATTGAGTTTTCGGCGTTTTTAGCTATTATTTGTGATCACTTTTCTAGGCATGAATTATTGAATATTTAAAATGGCCATAACTCCTTAAATATTGAGTTTTCGGCGTTTTTAGCTATTATTTGTGATCACTTTTCTAGGCATGAATTATTGAATATTTTAAATGGCCATAACTCCTTAAATATTGAGTTTTCGGCGTTTTTAGCTATTATTTGTGATCACTTTTCTAGGCATGAATTATTGAATATTTAAAATGGCCATAACTCCTTAAATATGAGTTTTCGGCGTTTTTAGCTATTATTTGTGATCACTTTTCTAGGCATGAATTATTGAATATTTAAAATGGCCATAACTCCTTAATATTGAGGTTTCGGCGTTTTTAGCTATTATTTGTGATCACTTTCTAGGCATGAATTATTGAATATTTAAAATGGCCATAACTCCTTAAATATTGAGTTTTCGGCGTTTTTAGCTATTATTTGTGATCACTTTTCTAGGCATGAATTATTGAATATTTTAAAATGGCCATAACTCCTTAAATATTGAGTTTTCGGCGTTTTAGCTATTATTGTGATCACTTTCTAGGCATGAATTATTGAATAATTTTAAAATGGCCATAACTCCTTAAATATTGAGTTTTCGGCGTTTTTAGCTATTATTTGTGATCACTTTTCTAGGCATGAATTATTGAATATTTAAAATGGCCATAACTCCTTAAATATTGAGTTTTCGGCGTTTTTAGCTATTATTTGTGATCACTTTTCTAGGCATGAATTATTGAATATTTTAAAATGGCCATAACTCCTTAAATATTGAGTTTTCGGCGTTTTTAGCTATTATTTGTGATCACTTTTCTAGGCATGAATTATTGAATATTTTAAAATGGCCATAACTCCTTAAATATTGAGTTTTCGGCGTTTTTAGCTATTATTTGTGATCACTTTTCTAGGCATGAATTATTGAATATTTAAAATGGCCATAACTCCTTAAATATTGAGTTTTCGCGTTTTTAGCTATTATTTGTGATCACTTTTCTAGGCATGAATTATTGAATATTTTAAAATGGCCATAACTCCTTAAATATGAGTTTTCGGCGTTTTTAGCTATTATTTGTGATCACTTTTCTAGGCATGAATTATTGAATATTTAAAATGGCCATAACTCCTTAAATATTGAGTTTTCGGCGTTTTTAGCTATTATTTGTGATCACTTTTCTAGGCATGAATTATTGAATATTTAAAATGGCCATAACTCCTTAAATATTGAGTTTTCGGCGTTTTTAGCTATTATTTGTGATCACTTTTCTAGGCATGAATTATTGAATAATTTAAAATGGCCATAACTCCTTAAATATTGAGTTTTCGGCGTTTTAGCTATTATTTGTGATCACTTTCTAGGCATGAATTATTGAATATTTAAATGGCCATAACTCCTTAAATATTGAGTTTTCGGCGTTTTTAGCTATTATTTGTGATCACTTTTCTAGGCATGAATTATTGAATATTTTAAAATGGCCATAACTCCTTAAAATATTGAGTTTTCGGCGTTTTTAGCTATTATTTGTGATCACTTTTCTAGGCATGAATTATTGAATATTTTAAAATGGCCATAACTCCTAAATATTGAGTTTCGGCGTTTTTAGCTATTATTTGTGATCACTTTCTAGGCATGAATTATTGAATATTTTAAAATGGCCATAACTCCTTAATATTGAGTTTTCGGCGTTTTAGCTATTATTTGTGATCACTTTTCTAGGCATGAATTATTGAATATTTAAAATGGCCATAACTCCTTAAATATTGAGTTTTCGGCGTTTTTAGCTATTATTTGTGATCACTTTTCTAGGCATGAATTATTGAATATTTTAAAATGGCCATAACTCCTTAAATATTGAGTTTTCGGCGTTTTTAGCTATTATTTGTGATCACTTTTCTAGGCATGAATTATTGATCTTTAAAATGGCCATAACTCCTTAAATATTGAGTTTTCGGCGTTTTTAGCTATTATTTGTGATCACTTTTCTAGGCATGAATTATTGAATATTTTAAAATGGCCATAACTCCTTAAATATTGAGTTTTCGGCGTTTTTAGCTATTATTTGTGATCACTTTTCTAGGCATGAATTATTGAATAATTTAAAATGGCCATAACTCCTTAAATATTGAGTTTTCGGCGTTTTTAGCTATTATTTGTGATCACTTTTCTAGGCATGAATTATTGAATATTTTAAAATGGCCATAACTCCTTAAATATTGAGTTTTCGGCGTTTTTAGCTATTATTTGTGATCACTTTTCTAGGCTTGAATTATTGAATATTTAAAATGGCCATAACTCCTTAAATATTGAGTTTTCGGCGTTTTTAGCTATTATTTGTGATCACTTTTCTAGGCATGAATTATTGAATATTTTAAAATGGCCATAACTCCTTAAATATTGAGTTTTCGGCGTTTTAGCTATTATTTGTGATCACTTTTCTAGGCATGAATTATTGAATAATTTAAAATGGCCATAACTCCTTAAATATTGAGTTTTCGGCGTTTTTAGCTATTATTTGTGATCACTTTTCTAGGCATGAATTATTGAATATTTTAAAATGGCCATAACTCCTTAAATAATTGAATTATTGAATATTTTAAAATGGCCATAACTCCTTAAATATTGAGTTTTCGGCGTTTTAGCTATTATTTGTGATCACTTTTCTAGGCATGAATTATTGAATATTTAAAATGGCCATAACTCCTTAAATATTGAGTTTTCGGCGTTTTAGCTATTATTTGTGATCACTTTTCTAGGCATGAATTATTGAATATTTTAAAATGGCCATAACTCCTTAAATATTGAGTTTTCGGCGTTTTTAGCTATTATTTGTGATCACTTTTCTAGGCATGAATTATTGAATATTTTAAAATGGCCATAACTCCCTTAATATTGAGTTTTCGGCGTTTTTAGCTATTATTTGTGATCACTTTTCTAGGCATGAATTATTGAATATTTTAAAATGGCCATAACTCCCTTAAATATTGAGTTTTCGGCGTTTTTAGCTATTATTTGTGATCACTTTTCTAGGCATGAATTATTGAATAATTTAAAATGGCCATAACTCCTTAAATATTGAGTTTTCGGCGTTTTTAGCTATTATTTGTGATCACTTTTCTAGGCATGAATTATTGAATAATTTTAAAATGGCCATAACTCCTTAAATATTGAGTTTTCGGCGTTTTTAGCTATTATTTGTGATCACTTTTCTAGCCATGAATTATTGAATATTTTAAAATGGCCATAACTCCTTAAATATTGAGTTTTCGGCGTTTTTAGCTATTATTTGTGATCACTTTTCTAGGCATGAATTATTGAATATTTTAAAATGGCCATAACTCCTTAAATATTGAGTTTTCGGCGTTTTTAGCTATTATTTGTGATCACTTTTCTAGGCATGAATTATTGAATATTTAAAATGGCCATAACTCCTTAAATATTGAGTTTTCGGCGTTTTTAGCTATTATTTGTGATCACTTTTCTAGGCATGAATTATTGAATATTTTAAAATGGCCATAACTCCTTAAATATTGAGTTTTCGGCGTTTTTAGCTATTATTTGTGATCACTTTTCTAGGCATGAATTATTGAATAATTTAAAATGGCCATAACTCCTTAAATATTGAGTTTTCGGCGTTTTTAGCTATTATTTGTGATCACTTTTCTAGGCATGAATTATTGAATATTTAAAATGGCCATAACTCCTTAAATATTGAGTTTTCGGCGTTTTAGCTATTATTTGTGATCACTTTTCTAGGCATGAATTATTGAATATTTAAAATGGCCATAACTCCTTAATATTGAGTTTTCGGCGTTTTTAGCTATTATTGTGATCACTTTTCTAGGCATGAATTATTGAATATTTTAAAATGGCCATAACTCCTTAAATATTGAGTTTTCGGCGTTTTTAGCTATTATTTGTGATCACTTTTCTAGGCATGAATTATTGAATAATTTAAAATGGCCATAACTCCTTAAATATTGAGTTTTCGGCGTTTTTAGCTATTATTTGTGATCACTTTTCTAGGCATGAATTATTGAATAATTTAAAATGGCCATAACTCCTTAAATATTGAGTTTTCGGCGTTTTTAGCTATTATTTGTGATCACTTTTCTAGGCATGAATTATTGAATATTTTAAAATGGCCATAACTCCTTAAATATTGAGTTTTCGGCGTTTTTAGCTATTATTTGTGATCACTTTTCTAGGCATGAATTATTGAATATTTAAAATGGCCATAACTCCTTAAATATTGAGTTTTCGGCGTTTTTAGCTATTATTTAGTGATCACTTTTCTAGGCATGAATTATTGAATATTTTAAAATGGCCATAACTCCTTAAATATTGAGTTTTCGGCGTTTTTAGCTATTATTTGTGATCACTTTTTAGGCATGAATATTGAATATTTAAAATGGCCATAACTCCTTAAATATTGAGTTTTCGGCGTTTTTAGCTATTATTTGTGATCACTTTTCTAGGCATGAATTATTGAATATTTTAAAATGGCCATAACTCCTTAAATATTGAGTTTTCGGCGTTTTTAGCTATTATTTGTGATCACTTTTCTAGGCATGAATTATTGAATATTTTAAAATGGCCATAACTCCTTAAATATTGAGTTTTCGGCGTTTTTAGCTATTATTTGTGATCACTTTTCTAGGCATGAATTATGAATATTTTAAAATGGCCATAACTCCTTAAATATTGAGTTTTCGGCGTTTTTAGCTATTATTTGTGATCACTTTTCTAGGCATGAATTATTGAATATTTAAAATGGCCATAACTCCTTAAATATTGAGTTTTCGGCGTTTTTAGCTATTATTTGTGATCACTTTTCTAGGCATGAATTATTGATATTTTAAAATGCCCATAACTCCTTAAATATTGAGTTTTCGGCGTTTTTAGCTATTATTTGTGATCACTTTTCTAGGCATGAATTATTGAATATTTAAAATGGCCATAACTCCTTAAATATTGAGTTTTCGGCGTTTTTAGCTATTATTTGTGATCACTTTTCTAGGCATGAATTATTGAATATTTTAAAATGGCCATAACTCCTTAAATATTGAGTTTCGGCGTTTTTAGCTATTATTTGTGATCACTTTTCTAGGCATGAATTATTGAATATTTAAAATGGCCATAACTCCTTAAATATTGAGTTTCGGCGTTTTTAGCTATTATTTGTGATCACTTTTCTAGGCATGAATTATTGAATAATTTAAAATGGCCATAACTCCTTAAATATTGAGTTTTCGGCGTTTTTAGCTATTATTTGTGATCACTTTTCTAGGCATGAATTATTGAATAATTTAAAATGGCCATAACTCCTTAAATATTGAGTTTCGGCGTTTTTAGCTATTATTTGTGATCACTTTTCTAGGCATGAATTATTGAATATTTTAAAATGGCCATAACTCCTTAAATATTGAGTTTTCGGCGTTTTTAGCTATTATTTGTGATCACTTTTCTAGGCATGAATTATTGAATAATTTAAAATGGCCATAACTCCTTAAATATTGAGTTTTCGGCGTTTTTAGCTATTATTTGTGATCACTTTCTAGGCATGAATTATTGAATATTTTAAAATGGCCATAACTCCTTAAATATTGAGTTTTCGGCGTTTTTAGCTATTATTTGATGATCACTTTTCTAGGCATGAATTATTGAATATTTAAAATGGCCATAACTCCTTAAATATTGAGTTTTCGGCGTTTTTAGCTATTATTTGTGATCACTTTTCTAGGCATGAATTATTGAATATTTAAAATGGCCATAACTCCTTAAATATTGAGTTTTCGGCGTTTTTTAGCTATTATTTGGATCACTTTTCTAGGCATGAATTAGTGAATAATTTTAATTGGCCATAACTCCTTAAATATTGAGTTTTCGGCGTTTTTAGCTATTATTTAGGATCACTTTTCTAGGCATGAATTATTGAATATTTTAAAATGGCCATAACTCCTTAAATATTGAGTTTTCGGCGTTTTTAGCTATTATTTGTGATCACTTTTTTAGGCATTCGAATTATTGAATATTTAAAATGGCCATAACTCCTTAAATATTGAGTTTTCGGCGTTTTTAGCTATTATTGTGATCACTTTTCTAGGCATGAATTATTGAATATTTAAAATGGCAATACCTCCTTAAATATTGAGGTTTCGGCGTTTTTAGCTATTATTTGTGATCAATTTTCTAGGCATGAATTATTGAATATTTTAAAAATGGCCATAACTCCTTAAATATTGAGTTTTCGGGCGTTTTTAGCTATTATTTGTGATCACTTTTCTAGGCATGAATTATTGAATATTTAAATGGCCATAACTCCTTAAATATTGAGTTTTCGGCGTTTTTAGCTATTATTTGTGATCACTTTTCTAGGCATGAATTATTGAATATTTTAAAATGGCCATAACTCCTTAAATATTGAGTTTTCGGCGTTTTTAGCTATTATTTGTGATCACTTTCTAGGCATGAATTATTGAATATTTTAAAATGGCCATAACTCCTTAAATATTGAGTTTTCGGCGTTTTTAGCTATTATTTGTGATCACTTTTCTAGGCATGAATTATTGAATATTTTAAAATGGCCATAACTCCTTAAATATTGAGTTTTCGGCGTTTTTAGCTATTATTTGTGATCACTTTTCTAGGCATGAATTATTGAATATTTTAAAATGGCCATAACTCCTTAAATATTGAGTTTTCGGCGTTTTTAGCTATTATTTGTGATCACTTTTCTAGGCATGAATTATTGAATATTTTAAAATGGCCATAACTCCTTAAATATTGAGTTTTCGGCGTTTTTAGCTATTATTTGTGATCACTTTTCTAGGCATGAATTATTGAATATTTTAAAATGGCCATAACTCCTTAAATATTGAGTTTTCGGCGTTTTTAGCTATTATTTGTGATCACTTTTCTAGGCATGAATTATTGAATATTTAAAATGGCCATAACTCCTTAAATATTGAGTTTTCGGCGTTTTTAGCTATTATTTGTGATCACTTTTCTAGGTTTGAATTATTGAATATTTTAAAATGGCCATAACTCCTTAAATATTGAGTTTTCGGCGTTTTTAGCTATTATTTGTGATCACTTTTCTAGGCATGAATTATTGAATATTTTAAAATGGCCATAACTCCTTAAATATTGAGTTTTCGGCGTTTTTAGCTATTATTTGTGATCACTTTTCTAGGCATGAATTATTGAATATTTTAAAATGGCCATAACTCCTTAAATATTGAGTTTTCGGCGTTTTTAGCTATTATTTGTGATCACTTTTCTAGGCATGAATTATTGAATAATTTAAAATGGCCATAACTCCTTAAATATTGAGTTTTCGGCGTTTTTAGCTATTATTTGTGATCACTTTCTAGGCATGAATTATTGAATATTTTAAAATGGCCATAACTCCTTAATATTGAGTTTTCGGCGTTTTAGCTATTATTTGTGATCACTTTTCTAGGCATGAATTATTGAATAATTTAAAATGGCCATAACTCCTTAAATATTGAGTTTTCGGCGTTTTTAGCTATTATTTGTGATCACTTTTCTAGGCATGAATTATTGAATATTTTAAAATGGCCATAACTCCTTAAATATTGAGTTTTCGGCGTTTTTAGCTATTATTTGTGATCACTTTTCTAGGCATGAATTATTGAATATTTTAAAATGGCCATAACTCCTTAAATATTGAGTTTTCGGCGTTTTTAGCTATTATTTGTGATCACTTTTCTAGGCATGAATTATTGAATAATTTAAAATGGCCATAACTCCTTAAATATTGAGTTTTCGGCGTTTTTAGCTATTATTTGTGATCACTTTTCTAGGCATGAATTATTGAATATTTAAAATGGCCATAACTCCTTAAATATTGAGTTTTCGGCGTTTTTAGCTATTATTTGTGATCACTTTTCTAGGCATGAATTATTGAATATTTTAAAATGGCCATAACTCCTTAAATATTGAGTTTTCGGCGTTTTTAGCTATTATTTGTGATCACTTTTCTAGGCATGAATTATTGAATATTTAAAATGGCCATAACTCCTTAAATATTGAGTTTTCGGCGTTTTTAGCTATTATTTGTGATCACTTTTCTAGGCATGAATTATTGAATATTTTAAAATGGCCATAACTCCTTAAATATTGAGTTTTCGGCGTTTTTAGCTATTATTTGTGATCACTTTTCTAGGCATGAATTATTGAATAATTTAAAATGGCCATAACTCCTTAAATATTGAGTTTTCGGCGTTTTTAGCTATTATTTGTGATCACTTTTCTAGGCATTGAATTATTGAATAATTTTAAAATGGCCATAACTCCTTAAATATTGAGTTTTCGGCTTTTTTAGCTATTATTTGTGATCACTTTTCTAGGCATGAATTATTGAATATTTTAAATGGCCATAACTCCTTAAATATTGAGTTTTCGGCGTTTTTAGCTATTATTTTGTGATCACTTTTCTAGTCATGAATTATTGAATATTTAAAATGGCCATAACTCCTTAAATATTGAGTTTTCGGCGTTTTTAGCTATTATTTGTGATCACTTTTCTAGGTCATGAATTATTGAATTATTTTAAAATGGCCATAACTCCTTAAATATTGAGGTTTTCGGCGTTTTTAGCTATTATTTGTGATCACTTTTCTAGGCATGAATTATTGAATAATTTTAAAATGGCCATAACTCCTTAAATATTGAGTTTTCGGCGTTTTTAGCTATTATTTGTGATCACTTTCTAGGCATGAATTATTGAATAATTTTAAAATGGCCATAACTCCTTAAATATTGAGTTTTCGGCGTTTTTAGCTATTATTTGTGATCACTTTTCTAGGTTTGAATTATTGATATTTGAAATGGCCATAACTCCTTAAATATTGAGTTTTGGCGTTTTTAGCTATTATTTGTTATCTACTTTTCTTAGCATGAATTATTGAATAATTTTAAATGCCCATAACTCCTTAAATATTGAGTTTTCGGCGTTTTAAGCTATTATTTAGGTCACTTTGCTAGGCATGAATTATTGATATTTTAAAATGGCCATAACTCCTTAAATATTGAGTTTTCGGCGTTTTTAGCTATTATTTGTGATCACTTTTCTAGGCATAAATTATTGAATAATTTAAAATAGCCATAACTCCTTAAATATTGAGTTTTCGGCGTTTTTAGCTATTATTTGTGATCACTTTTCTAGGCATGAATTATTGAATAATTTAAAATGGCCATAACTCCTTAAATATTGAGTTTTCGGCGTTTTTAGCTATTATTTGTGATCACTTTTCTAGGCATGAATTATTGAATATTTTAAATGGCCATAACTCCTTAAATATTGAGTTTTCGGCGTTTTTAGCTATTATTGTGATCACTTTTCTAGTCATGAATTATTGAATATTTTAAATGGCCATAACTCCTTAAATATTGAGTTTTCGGCGTTTTTAGCTATTATTTGTGATCACTTTTCTAGGCATGAATTATTGAATAATTTTAAAATGGCCATAACTCCTTAAATATTGAGTTTTTCGGCGTTTTTAGCTATTATTTGTGATCACTTTTCTAGGCATGAATTATTGAATATTTTAAAATGGCCATAACTCCTTAAATATTGAGTTTTCGGCGTTTTTAGCTATTATTTGTGATCACTTTTCTAGGCATGAATATTGAATATTTAAAATGGCCATAACTCCTTAAATATTGAGTTTTCGGCGTTTTTAGCTATTATTTGTGATCACTTTTCTAGGCATGAATTATTGAATATTTTAAAATGGCCATAACTCCTTAAATATTGAGTTTTCGGCGTTTTAGCTATTATTTGTGATCACTTTTCTAGGCATGAATTATTGAATAATTTAAATGGCCATAAACTCCTTAAATATTGAGTTTTCGGCGTTTTTTAGCTATTATTTGTGATCACTTTTCTAGGCATTGAATTATTGAATATTTTAAAATGGCCATAACTCCTTAAATATTGAGGTTTTCGGCGTTTTTAGCTATTATTTGTGATCACTTTTCTAGGCATTGAATTATTGAATATTTTAAAATGGCCATAACTCCTTAAATATTGAGTTTTCGGCGTTTTTAGCTATTATTTGTGATCACTTTTCTAGGCATGAATTATTGAATAATTTAAAATGGCCATAACTCCTTAATATTGAGTTTTCGGCGTTTTTAGCTATTATTTGTGATCACTTTTCTAGGCATGAATTATTGAATATTTTAAAATGGCCATAACTCCTTAAATATTGAGTTTTCGGCGTTTTTAGCTATTATTTGTGATCACTTTTCTAGGCATGAATTATTGAATATTTTAAAATGGTCCATAACTCCTTAAATATTGAGTTCTCGACGTTTTTTAGCTCATATTTGTGATCACTTTTCTAGGCTTGAATATTGATTATTTTAAAATGGCCATAACTCCTTAAATATTGAGTTTTCGGCGTTTTTAGCTATTATTTGTGATCACTTTTC
The DNA here is from genome assembly GCF_030504385.1 of Musca domestica. NCBI lineage: Eukaryota > Metazoa > Arthropoda > Insecta > Diptera > Muscidae > Musca > Musca domestica. The sequence goes on along the minus strand of NW_026712177.1, from coordinate 14,806 downwards.
TAGGCATGAATTATTGAATAATTTTAAAATGCCCATAACTCCTTAAATATTGAGTTTTCGGCGTTTTTTAGCTATTATTTAGGATCACTTTCTAGGCATGAATTATTGAATATTTTAAAATGGCCATAACTCCTTAAATATTGAGTTTTCGGCGTTTTTAGCTATTATTTGTGATCACTTTTCTAGGCATGAATTATTGAATATTTAAAATGGCCATAACTCCTTAAATATTGAGTTTTCGGCGTTTTAGCTATTATTTGTGATCACTTTTCTAGGCATGAATTATTGAATAATTTAAAATAGCCATAACTCCTTAAAGATTGAGTTTTCGGCGTTTTTAGCTATTATTTGTGATCACTTTTCTAGGCATGAATTATTGAATATTTTAAATGGATATAACTCCTTAAATATTGAGTTTTCTGCGTTTTTAGCTATTATTTGTGATCACTTTTCTAGGCATGAAATATTGAATATTTTAAAATGGCCACAACTCCTTAAATATTGAGTTTTCGGCGTTTTTAGCTATTATTTGTGATCACTTTTCTAGGCACGAATTATTGAATATTTTAAAATGGCTATAACTCCTTAAATATTGAGTATTCGGCGTTTTTAGCTATTATTTGTGATCACTTTTCTAGGCATGAATTATTGAATAATTTAAAATGGCCATAACTCCTTAAATATTGAGTTTTCGGCATTTTTAGCTATTATTTGTGATCACTTTTCTAGGCATAAATTATTGAATAATTTAAAATAGCCATAACTCCTTAAAGATTGAGTTTTCGGCGTTTTTAGCTATTATTTGTGATCACTTTTCTAGGCATGAATTATTGAATATTTAAAATGGCCATAACTCCTTAAATATTGAGTTTTCGGCGTTTTTAGCTATTATTGTGATCCACTTTTCTAGGCATGAATTATTGAATATTTTAAATGCTATAACTCCTTAAATATTGAGTTTTCGGCGTTTTTAGCTATTATTTGTGATCACTTTTCTAGGCATGAATTATTGAATATTTTAAAATGGCCATAACTCCTTAAATATTGAGTTTTCGGCGTTTTTAGCTATTATTTGTGATCACTTTTCTAGGCATGAATATTCAATATTTTAAAATGGCCATAACTCCTTAAATATTGAGTTTCGGCGTTTTTAGCTATTATTTGTGATCACTTTTCTAGGCATGAATTATTGAATAATTTAAAATGGCCATAACTCCTTAAATATTGAGCTTTCGGCGTTTTTAGCTATTATTTGTGATCACTTTTCTAGGCATTGAATTATTGAATATTTTAAAATGGCCATAACTCCTTAAATATTGAGTTTTTTTGTTTTTAGCTATTATTTGTGATCACTTTTTCTAGGCATGAATTATTGAATAATTTAAAATGGCCATAACTCCTTAAATATTGAGTTTCGGCGTTTTTAGCTATTATTTATGATCACTTTCTAGGTTTGAATTATTGATTATTTTAAAATGGCCATAACTCCTTAAATATTGAGGTTTTGGCGTTTTTAGCTATTATTTGTTATCACTTTTCTAGGCATGAATTATTGAATAATTTAAAATGGCTATAACTCCTTAAATATTGAGTTTTCGGCGTTTTAGCTATTATTGTGATCACTAGGAATGAATTATTGAATAATTTAAATGGCCATAACTCCCTAAATATTGAGCTTTCGGCTTTTTTTAGCTATTATTTGTGATCACTTTTCTAGGCATGAATATTGAATATTTTAAAATGGCCATAACTCCTTAATATTGAGGTTTTCGGCGTTTTTAGCTATTATTTGTGATCACTTTTCTAGGTTTGAATTATTGATTATTTTAAAATGGCCATAACTCCTTAAATATTGAGGTTTTGGCGTTTTTAGCTATTATTTGTTATCTCTTTTCTAGGCATGAATTATTGAATAATTTTAAATGCCCATAACTCCTTAAATATTGAGTTTTCGGCGTTTTTAACTATTATTTAGGTTCACTTTGCTAGGCATGAATTATTGAATATTTTAAAATGGCCATAACTCCTTAAATATTGAGTTTTCGGCGTTTTTAGCTATTATTTGTGATCACTTTTCTAGGCATAAATTATTGAATAATTTAAAATAGCCATAACTCCTTAAAGATTGAGTTTTCGGCCGTTTTTAGCTATTATTTGTGATCACTTTTCTAGGCATGAATTATTGAATAATTTAAAATGGCCATAACTCCTTAAATATTGAGTTTTCGGCGTTTTTAGCTATTATTTGTGATCACTTTTCTAGGCATGAATTATTGAATATTTTTAAATGGATATAACTCCTTAAATATTGAGTTTTCTGCGTTTTTAGCTATTATTGTGATCACTTTTCTAGGCATGAAATATTGAATATTTTAAAATGGCCACAACTCCTTAAATATTGAGTTTTCGGCGTTTTTAGCTATTATTTGTGATCACTTTTCTAGGCATGAATTATTCAATATTTTAAAATGGCCATAACTCCTTAAATATTGAGTTTTCGGCGTTTTTAGCTATTATTTGTGATCGCTTTTCTAGGCATGAATTATTGAATAATTTAAAATGGCCATAACTCCTTAAATATTGAGTTTTCGGCGTTTTTAGCTATTATTTGTGATCACTTTTCTAGGTTTGAATTATTGAATATTTAAAATGGCCATAACTCCTAAATATGAGTTTTCGACGTTTTTAGCTATTATTTGTGATCACTTTTCTAGGCATGAATTGTTGAATAATTTAAAATGGCCATAACTCCTTAAATATTGAGTTTTTTTGTTTTTAGCTATTATTTGTGATCACTTTTCTAGGCATGAATTATTGAATAATTTAAAATGGACATAACTCCTTAAATATTGAGTTTTCGGTGTTTTTAGCTATTATTTATGATCACTTTTCTAGGTTTGAATTATTGATTATTTTAAAATGGCCATAACTCCTTAAATATTGAGGTTTTGGCGTTTTTAGCTATTATTTATGATCACTTTTCTAGGTTTGAATTATTGATTATTTTAAAATGGCCATAACTCCTTAAATATTGAGGTTTTGGCGTTTTTAGCTATTATTTGTTATCACTTTTCTAGGCATGAATTATGAATAATTTAAAATGGCTATAACTCCTTAAATATTGAGTTTTCGGCGTTTTTAGCTATTATTTGTGATCACTTTTCTAGGAATGAATTATTGAATAATTTAAAATGGCCATAACTCCTTAAATATTGATCTTTCGGCTTTTTTAGCTATTATTTGTGATCACTTTTCTAGGCATGAATTATTGAATATTTTAAAATGGTCATAACTCCTTAAATATTCAGTTCTCGACGTTTTTAGCTCATATTTGTGATCACTTTTCTAGGTTTGAATTATTGATTATTTTAAAATGGCCATAACTCCTTAAATATTGAGGTTTTGGCGTTTTTAGCTATTATTTGTTATCTCTTTTCTAGGCATGAATTATTGAATAATTTTAAATGTCCATAACTCCTTAAATATGAGTTTTCGGCGTTTTTAACTATTATTTAGGTTCACTTTGCTAGGCATGAATTATTGAATATTTTAAAATGGCCATAACTCCTTAAATATTGAGTTTTCGGCGTTTTTAGCTATTATTTGTGATCACTTTTCTAGGCACGAATTATTGAATAATGTAAAATGGCCATAACTCTTCAAATATTGAGTTTTCGGCGTTTTTAGCTATTATTTGTGATCACTTTTCTAGGCATAAATTATTGAATAATTTAAATAGCCATAACTCCTTAAAGATTGAGTTTTCGGCGTTTTTAGCTATTATTTGTGATCACTTTTCTAGGCATGAATTATTGAATATTTTTAAATGGATATAACTCCTTAAATATTGAGTTTTCGGCGTTTTTAGCTATTATTTGTGATCACTTTTCTAGGCATGAAATATTGAATATTTTAAAATGGCCACAACTCCTTAAATATTGAGTTTTCGGCGTTTTTAGCTATTATTTGTGATCACTTTTCTAGGCATGAATTATTCAATATTTTAAAATGGCCATAACTCCTTAAAATTGAGTTTTCGGCGTTTTTAGCTATTATTTGTGATCGCTTTTCTAGGCATGAATTATTGAATATTTTAAAATGGCCATAACTCCTTAAATATTGAGTTTTCGAAGTTTTTAGCTATTATTTGTGATCACTTTTCTAGGTTTGAATTATTGAATATTTTAAAATGGCCATAACTCCTTAAATATTGAGTTTTCGACGTTTTTAGCTATTATTTGTGATCACTTTTCTAGGCATGAATTATTGAATAATTTAAAATGGCCATAACTCCTTAAATATTGAGTTTTTTTTGTTTTTAGCTATTATTTGTGATCACTTTTCTAGGCATGAATTATTGAATAATTTAAAATGGCCATAACTCCTTAAATATTGAGTTTTCGGCGTTTTTAGCTATTATTTATGATCACTTTTCTAGGTTTGAATTATTGATTATTTTAAAATGGCCATAACTCCTTAAATATTGAGGTTTTGGCGTTTTTAGCTATTATTTGTTATCACTTTTCTAGGCATGAATTATTGAATAATTTAAAATGGCTATAGCTCCTTAAATATTGAGTTTTCGGCGTTTTTAGCTATTATTTGTGATCACTTTTCTAGGAATGAATTATTGAATAATTTAAAATGGCCATAACTCCTTAAATATTGAGCTTTCGGCTTTTTTAGCTATTATTTGTGATCACTTTTCTAGGCATGAATTATTGAATATTTTAAAATGGCCATAACTCCTTAAATATTGAGTTTTCGGCGTTTTTAGCTATTATTTGTGATCACTTTTCTAGGCATGAATTATTGAATATTTTAAAATGGTCATAACTCCTTAAATATTGAGTTCTCGACGTTTTTAGCTCATATTTGTGATCACTTTTCTAGGCATGAATTATTGAATATTTTAAAATGGCCATAACTCCTCAAATATTGAGTTTTCGGCGTTTTTAGCTATTATTTGTGATCACTTTTCTAGACATGAATTATTGAATATTTTAAAATGGCCATAACTCCTTAAATATTGAGTTTTCGGCGTTTTTAGCTATTATTTATGATCACTTTTCTAGGTTTGAATTATTGAATATTTTAAAATGGCCATAACTCCTTAAATATTGAGTTTTTTTGTTTTTAGCTATTATTTGTGATCACTTTTCTAGGCATGAATTATTGAATAATTTAAAATGGCCATAACTCCTTAAATATTGAGTTTTCGGCGTTTTTAGCTATTATTTATGATCACTTTTCTAGGCATGAATTATTGAATAATTTAAAATGGCCATAACTTCCTTAAATATTGAGGTTTTGGCGTTTTTAGCTATTATTTGTTATCATTTTTCTAGGCATGAATTATTGAATAATTTAAAATGGCTATAACTCCTTAAATATTGAGTTTTCGGCGTTTTTAGCTATTATTTGTGATCACTTTTCTAGGCATGAATTATTGAATAATTTAAAATGGCCATAACTCCTTAAATATTGAGTTTTCGGCCTTTTTAGCTATTATTTGTGATCACATTTCTAGGCATGAAATATTGAATATCTTAAATGGCCATAACTCCTTAAATATTGAGTTTTCGGCGTTTTTAGCTATTATTTGTGATCACTTTTCTAGGTTTGAATTATTGAATATTTTAAAATGGCCATAACTCCTTAAATATTGAGTTCTCGACGTTTTTAGCTATATTTGTGATCACTTTTCTAGGCATGAATTATTGAATATTTTAAAATGACCATAACTCCTCAAATATTGAGTTTTCGGCGTTTTTAGCTATTATTTGTGATCACTTTTCTAGACATGAATTATTGAATATTTTAAAATGGCCATAACTCCTTAAATATTGAGTTTTCGGCGTTTTTAGCTATTATTTGTGATCACTTTTCTAGGAATGAATTATTGAATAATTTAAAATGCCCATAACACCTTAAATATTGAGTTTTCGGCGTTTTTAACTATTATTTAGGTTCACTTGCTAGGCATGCATTTTTGAATATTTTAAAATGACCATAACTCCTTAAATATTGAGTTTTCGGCGTTTTTAGCTATTTTTTGTGATCACTTTTCTAGGCATGAATTATTGAATAATTTAAAATGGCCATAACTCCTTAAATATTGAGTATTCGGCGTTTTTGCTATTATTTGTGATCACTTTTCTAGGCATGAATTAAAGAATATTTTAAAATGGCCATAACTTCTTAAATATTGAGTTTTCGGCATTTTTAGCTATTATTTGTAATCACTTTTCTAGGCATGAATTATTGAATAATTTAAAATGCCCATAACTCCTTAAATATTTAGTTTTCGGCGTTTTTAACTATTATTTAGGTTCACTGTGCTAGGCATGAATTATTAAATATTTTAAAATGGCCATAACTCCTTAAATATTGAGTTTTTGGCGTTTTTAGCTATTATTTGTGATCACTTTTCTAGGCATGAATTATTGAATAATTTAAAATGGAAAAAAAATTTATTAAATAGGTATAGATAAGTCGACTATCGACTAAAATATAAATCAAGCGAAATGTCAATATTATCGATTATTATTATCGGCTTTCGATTGTTAGTTGAATCAAAGCTCTCAATCCAGGGAGAATGACATTAACCCGTCAATGATCAGGGCAACGTAGCGCCAGTGAGTACGGGTTTTGGCATAGGCAGTCCTTTTTAAAATTTTATAATTTTTCCGGCAACAAATCAAAGTGAAACACCAGCTTATTTTCACTATCTAATACAAAGCTATAAAAAGGATAATGTGGATGGCAGAGCTTTTGTTGATCTTGACTTTTTGGTGGGTGCTTGCTTTCAATATTCTCAACCAAAGTTAACTACTCACTACCACCACATTACCTGTTTTAACTTTGGCCAAAGAATGCTTTTCAACAAATACTTATAAAATTAATCAATAAAAACGAATTATTATATTCAGCCATGAATAATTTCTAAGTCATGTACATTGGAAAAATATTTAATTGAGATTTGGTAAGCCAAGCAAATTGTTTACAAAAGAACAAGCCATGGTAGAATTACAAGGTAACCCTTTCAGGCCAGCTGGTATCAATTTGATATGTCAAAAAATTGTTGTAATTTGAATTCGCCTTCATTTACACATAAAATTGAAAATTGTTTCATGATTTCAAACTTTAACAATGCTATTGATAGAAAATCGAGATTTTACGTTTTTATAGAGTATGAGGAAAAAGTGTATATTCAACATATGGTAGGCATAGGTAATATGGAGATCCAAAATTCGTGGATATTTTCGAATAAGTGAAACAGGGAATCAATTTCATGTAGGAAATAAACCGATACATGGAATTTCATCATCTTATGTGTATGGATATTCTACTATGTTATACACTATAGGGCTTCAAAAGTGAAAGGTGAATGATTCCAAGCATATTTGATTGGTTTGGGGAACAAAACATTGGCAATTTTTGGGGTGTGATTAAATATTGGTATTTCTACCATGGAACAAGCTTTAAATTTCCTTATATGGATTGTCTGAACACTTAAGAAAAGAATCACCAAAACGTATTAATCATATGGATAGGTTTTGAAAAAAGAAAACGATTTTTATAGGAAACTATATTTTATTCCAATAAAATGTTCATATTATAAAACTGTCTAATAACATACTACAACTATGTCTTACACCCGAATAAATAACATATTGTCGTTTCTGAAACAAATTCCACCAAAATAGAAGCAATTTGTTATGGTACTGAAAGTAAAAACGTAAAAGACCTAATTTCCATATTCATAGCTTGTCTACAATTTCATCTGAAGGACTAATGCAAAACATTTGCTCCAGTTAAGTACCGCGGCAGGCATGGTATATGTAATATTGTACTTTTAATTCCTGGGCAAAAACGGACGAAATCTACGCTCCAACATTTTAGTTACTTATGTTTCTCAGATCTGAATACAATGCGATTAATGAATCCTAAAATATTTCTCTCAAACGAAACAACACCATGGAGTAATTTCTAAAACAAATTACGGCAGAAAACTCGGAGCTTTTTGTTCGGAGCTCTAAATGCGACAGCGTTAAACCCCTACTTTCAATATCCGAATCTTGTCCACCATTTCATTTAATTAACAAAAGCTAAACTCTACCTTAAATTGGCTACTGCAGCAAGGATGTTATATGCATTATTATATTTATAATTCCTGGGCAAATCTGAGCGGAGTTCACCACCAATATTTAAGTTACTGATATATCTCAGATCAAAATACATTGCAATTAAGTAAATCCAAAACCCTTCAATACTTTTTTGCGAGTCATAAATTGCATCTGAAAAACTAAATTGGTATTTGTAATATTTTACACAACAAAATTCTAGTTGCTAAACTCTACCTTAAAATTGGCTACTGCAGTAAGCATGTTATATACATTATTATCTTTGGAATTCCTGGGCAAATCTGGGCGGAGTTCACCCACCAACATTTAAGTTACTAAGATTTTTCGGATCAAAATACATTGCAATTAAGTAAATCTAAAACCCTTCAGTACTGTTTTGCGAGCCATAAATTGCATTTGAAAAAAAATAAAACTGGTATTTTGTAATATTTTACACAACAAAATTCTAGTTGCCAAAACATTTTGGCGTCAGAATAGGAACTAATTAACATCGTAACCCATAATATCTAAATCCATGCACTTTGTCTTTTCGCGAAAACAATAGTATGTTATAATTGAAATAAATTAATAGCGGGGTCGACTCGACATTGATACGCTAATTACCATCACCCAAAGAACACTATGTGCAAACCATTCTGCAAACAAAAAATGTGTCGCGAAAAATCATATGCATTCTGATTTAGGCCCGACTCAGGAAAACATTTTATACCATGACGTAATTGAAAAAACAATGTTTTATTCCTTTCTGTGATTACAATTTCGCTATCATTTACCCATAGCGATAAACATACATACACATATACACATGAATACACATATAATTAGTGGCGTCTCTGGAAATCCACAAATATCCGTCGTACTAAAATCACTAATATTCTATCAACAATTTCCACAGATTTTGGGGCGTATGCCTAAGCCTACATTTTTTACAAATTCTAGATATCAGCAAATTGTTTTTTCCTCCACGAACCCTACTTAACTTGGCTGACCAAAAGCAATAGTTTCTTAATTACTTACACTGATATTTGTCCTCCACGAAATCTGCGTTTTATCAAATTTTTATTGATAATATTTTGTAGCTAAAGTGGACAAAGCACAGGAAGTATCTTAAAATTTACTGTGACTGCATCGCAACACAATAATTTTTTGTTGTAAAAGACTCAAACAACTAGGAAAAAATTTATTAAATAGGGATAGATAAGTCGACTATCGACCTAAAATATAATCAAGCGAAATGTCAATATTATCGATTATTATTATCGGCTTTCGATTTGTTAGTGAATCAAAAGCTATCAATCCAGGAAGAATGACATTAACCCGTCAATGATCAGGGCAACGTAGCGCCAGTGAGTACGGGTTTTGGCATAGGCAGTCCTTTTTAAAATTTTATAATTTTTCCGGCAACAAATCAAAGTGAAACACCAGCTCATTTTCACTATCTAATACAAAGCTATAAAAGGATAATGTGGATGGCAGCTTTTGTGAACTTGACTTTTTGGTGGGTGCTTGCTTCAATATTCTCAACCAAAGTTAACTACTCACTACCACCACATTACCTGTTTTAACTTTGGCCAAAGAATGCTTTTCAACAATACTTATAAAATTAATCATAAAAAACGAATTATTATATCAGCCATGAATAATTCTAAGTCATGTACATTGGAAAAATATTTAATTGAGATTTGGTAAGCCAAGCAAATTGTTTACAAAAGAACAAGCCATGGTAGAATTACAAGGTAACCCTTTCGGGCCAGCTGGTATCAATTTGATATGTCAAAAAATTGTTGTAATTTGAATTCGCCTTCATTTACACATAAAATTGAAAATTGTTTCATGATTGCAAACTTTAACAATGCTATTGATAGAAAATCGAGATTTTACGTTTTTATAGAGTATGAGGAAAAAGTGTATATTCAACATATGGTAGGCATAGGTAATATGGAGATCCAAAATTCGTGGATATTTTCGAATAAGTGAAACAGGGAATCAATTTCATGTAGGAAATAAACCGATACATGGAATTCATCATCTTATGTGTACGGATTTTCAACTATGTTATACACTATAGGGCTTCAAAAGTCGAAAGGTGAATGATTCCAAAGCATATTTGATTGGTTTGGGGAACAAAACATTGGCAATTTTTGGGGTGTGATTAAATATTGAAATAATTTTTTTATTTCAAATTGTTTCGAATGTATTAAAGTTATCTATATATAAAAGATTTCCTGTCCGCTATGCATTTCATAGCTGAGCAAATAATATGCGTGGAGTCAGCCCCTGTATCTTCTGCAATCTTTGATCCAAATCTTAAGTAAGCCTGAGGAGTAAATATACCCTAAAGTATCTTTTAGGTAGCATGTCACTACAGCGAGAAAGCTGACGATGTAGCAAAGAAAAAAGGGTACACCCACCAGAACCACCACAAAACCTAATTTTAAAGCATCAAAACTAATTTTCCGGATATTTCTTGTAAAGAACATTATCGCTGTTGAATATGAAATCAACGTTGGAATTTTTATTTACAAACTTAGGTCTATAAGCTTAATAGAACCCAAATCAACGTTGCCAACGTTACCAAGACTGCAGGCTGTGTAAGCATGATGAAGAGATAACAACGATTGGACATCTATTATCGCAAATGTCCTTCGTTGGCGCGCGGGAGACTGCGATCACTCCATTTCAGTCTCTGTGATTTCAAAAATGTTGTATTGAACGTGCTATAATCAAACCAGATGCAGCGCGCGTCGCATTACTTTCAGTCGATGTTGAAGTTTGAATAATTGCTTTTGTAATAGAAAAAATGACAACAATTTTGAAAATTTTTAATTCAAATTTTGATTGGAAAAATAATTTGCCCCAAATTTTGTACTTCAAATCAATTCGCCCTGACGACAACTTTGACATATCAAGTTTCCAAAAAGTTGCTTTGTTGTAATTTTCGCCTATGTTGCTACCTGGTATTTCTACCATGGAACAAGCTTTAAATTTCTTTTATGGATTGTCTGAGCACTTAAGAAAAGAATCACCAACAAACGTATTAATCATATGGATAGGTTTTGAAAAAGGAAAACGATTTTTTAGGAAACTATTTTATTCCAATAAAGTTCATATTATAAAACTGTCTAATCACATACTACAACTATGTCTTACACCCGAATAAATAACATATTGCGTTTCTGAAACAAATTCACCAAAATAGAAGCAATTGTTATGGTACTGAAAGTAAAAACGAAACAACACCATGGAGTAATTCTAAACAAATTACGGCAGAAAATCGGAGCTTTTTGTTCGGAGCTCTAAATGCGACAGCGTTAAACCCTACTTTCAATATCCGAATCTTGTCTACCATTTCATTAATTAACAAACGCTAAACTCTACCTTAATTGGCTACTGCAGCAAGGAGGTATATGCATTATTATATTTATAATTCCTGGGCAAATCTGAGCGGAGTTCACACCAACATTTAAGTTACTGATATATATTTTTTTTTTAATTGTTAATTTATTGAATCTTTCATATATTAATGAAAATAACAATAAGGTTTCATATCTTATATACTAATTTTTATAGGGAGGTTGTCAATACAATCACCACATATTTTTTTCATGCTTTAATTATTATTGTTTTTTTTATAAGTAGATGTGTGTTTTTTTGTGGGCTTGTGGATACAGTTATATCCGTGATAGAATTATATCGTGATTAGTTTAGATACAGATATATCTAAGTGAATCGCGGACTACAGAATAGTTCGGTATAATGTTGCTTTGTTTAGATACAGTTATATCTAATCATCCCGCGGACTACAGTAATAGTCTTATCGATTTCTTCACCAATCTTCCGCGGACTACAGTAATAGTCTTTTCGATTCTTCACAGAAGCAGCTTCCAATTTAGCATACTACTATGTAGATGTATAAAAGTGGGCGACGTTCAATTGTCCAGACAAGAGCTGAAAATAATGAGAGCGTAAGACAAAAAAATAAAATATGATAGAAAGAGTGTCACGTCTGCGCAGTCTATCGTGGCCTCCGAATAGTAGGAGTTGCGGGCCAAGTTATTTGGGTGCTCGGATAGTTTGTTTAAGTACTTGCGGCAAAGCTTCTTTATTTCTCTTCAGTAGGTATTTAGGTCCTTGTGGATGTTTGCGTCCTTATGTACCATGGTGCACTGTAATAGATCGAAGAATATTCGACTGTCTTCTTGTAGTTTCTACGTTAGAGGCACTAGCTGTACCCCAGAGCTGTATGCCATACGTCCAAATTGGCTTTATTATAGTCTTATATATAGGACTTATATTCTATTTAATAGAAGAATGTATACGAATTAACCACTCAAGATTGGCTTTTTTAGTTTAATTTGTGTGATTTTTGCATCGATGTGTGGCTTCCATGTAAGTCTTCGGTCCAGGTGCATTCCGAGATATTTTACGGTATCTTTTGTGGGACTTGAGTATTAAAGTTTATCGTGGGGCAAAGTTCAAGTCTTAGAGCAAAAGTAACATGTATGCACTTGCTAGCATTTACCGATATTCTCCATTTTGTCAGCCATTTTCGAGAAGATATACATGGTATTGTAGTTTTTCCGACGCAATCAGAGGATCCTGTGTATGCTAATGAAAGCAGTATCATCAGCAAACGTTGAGGTTAGAGTTTCATTGGTTGGGCATATCGGCAAGTAAATAACACGTACAGAATTGGTCTAAGATTACCCTGTGGGACGCCAGCCAATATTTTCTCGAATTTGAAAGTATGTCTTCGATTTAACAACAACGTACGATTTGACAAATAACTAAAAAAAGTTTATGAGTGTTTTTAGGTAGAGTTTCACAAATTTTGTATAGAATCAAGATGCCAGACTCTGTCAAACGCTGGGAAATGTCTAAAATAGCCCCGAGCAGTACTCCTTCCTTCGAATCCATTCTAATGTTTGTGACTATGCGGTGCACTTGCTCAATAGTACTGTGGTTCTTACGGAAGCCGAATTGGTGGTCGGGGATAATACTGCTATTTGTAATATGGGGGTAATTTAGTAAAGTGTGTTTTCGAAACAGCTTTGAGAGTATAGAGAAGACTGATGGGTCTATACGATTTACCTGCGTGGATCTTTCCAGGTTCGGAATCATTACTATTTCAGATTCTTCCATACAGACGGGAAGTACCTACTCGACGAATGCTGTTAAATATAAATAACAATAATTTAACGGCCGGTGTTGGTAATTCTTGAGCATGTTTGGAGTAAATCTACTTTACCCGGGGATTTTTTTAGTTTTATCGAGGCTATAGAACTTTCAATTTCTTTTAGAGAAAATCGTATTGGATTCGGAACAATGTCGTCAATTAAAGGTTGAACAACTGTCGATGGTCCGGGATTGGGTTGTAAATACAGATTCAAGATGTTCGGCAAATGCAAATGCAAAACAGATTCGAATTTTATCTATTTTTGTTTTACAACTATTTGCATAATCATAGATTGATTTCTCAAAATCTCTTGCATCGATTTGCATACTGTCATAAAAGAATTCAGGTGACGATAGTTTTTCGATAGATGATTCTATATTTGAAATTTTATAGTGGGTGAGTCATTCTCAAAGTCAGAAATAAGTATTGCATATTCTGTGAGGGGAGATTGTAATAGGAGCGGTGGTTCATTCCTCTTGTTAGCTCGGGGATCAGCTGTTTGATATAAATGTGGATTTTCCCGTACCGGTAGCTGTAGGCTTTTTGTGGCTAAGCTAGATTTGTTAAGTGGATATATACCGGGACTCCTCTGTAGTTTGCAGTATGATTTCCACCGCAATTGCTGCCTTTTTGACGCTTGGGTCAGTTTGGGATGTGGACATTCCGATGATTTGTGGAGGATCACCACAAGTAACACAAAACGATAGCAATGTACAATACGTTTTGGTATGCCCATACTCTTGGCAGTTTGTACATTGAGGTTGGCCTTTTCTTTTTTGAGGTTCTTCAATTTTCACACCGCGATACAAGAAGCCTAAGGCTATAAATTGGATGATGTTGTCCCTTTTTCTTTAGTTGCGAAGATTGATGTTAGTTCTACTTTAAACTAGGTTGCGGAATTTATCTTTATGAAAATGTTGATGATAGACTTTGTTTCCAATCTTCTGCTGTGAGAGCTTCTTTTATGTCATCTATGGGTGTAGAACTATGAAGGCCTTTAATGACGACGATAGTCCTTTTGAGCTCTTAATATGATAGGTGTAATAATTTTCTTATCAGAATCCAGAGCACGAACTAGGTCCTTATAATGCGACTCAGTATAGGTTTGTATTCGTCTCTTGGAGATTCCTCTCTTAAGAGTACCACGTGAAAATTAGGTTTACCCATATTTGGGGGAGCGTTTGTTCACAAGATGTTTGTGTTTTTTCGCGAAGATATAGTGGGGGAGGTTTTTGGGATCTAACCGGTGTATCATTTCATCAGTCTCGGTATTCGAGCCGAGAATGAGAATCTGTGTGCGGTCATTGTTATAGACTTTGGGTTAGCTTTTGGGTCCTTGTTGGAGTTCTAGAACTAGCCTACGCTTTGTTACTAAGACATATCGGTCATGCAGGAGGAACTATGTTTTGCTTCTTGTTTTTTCAAGAGACGCATGCTTACTTGAAGCGATAGTTTCTTGATGTACAATCGCATCGTGTGATAG